>NC_058131.1:698017241-698027220 GCF_016433145.1 Gracilinanus agilis
TGTGTGTGTGTGTGTGTGTGTGTGTGTGTGTGTGTGTGTGTGTGTGTAGAGAGAGAGAGAGACAGAGACAGGGAGAAGCAGAGGAGGGGTAGGGGGAGAGAGCATCTCCATATGATAGAAAAGAACTGGAAATTGGAGAGGAAGCAATGCTACCTATCTAAAGGTAGGGGAACTGGTGTACAAATTACAGTTTATTTTTATAATGGAAGGTTTTTTCTTACTGTTAGAAAAGAAGAAAGGTATTATTTTATAGAAACTTGGGAAACCTTGAATGAACTGATGCAGTGAAATGAGCAGAACCTAGAGATCATTTGTTACAATAATAACATTATATATATATAAATATATATATATATACATATATATATTTATATATATATGTATATATATATGGATTTGGAAAGATTAAAGAACTCTGATCAACAAAATGACAAAGCAAGATTCCAAAGGACTAATGAAGGAGCATCCTCCCAGAAAGGTGATAGGCTCAGACTATAGAGTCACCCAGGAAAGTACACATGTATGTTTGTATGCCATCTCCTCCCTTTAGACAATGAGCTCCTTGGAAGCATGGATTATCTTTTAGGCTCTCTTCATATCCCTGGTGCTTAGCATAGTGTCTGGTACCCAGAAGGGGGCAGATAAATGCTTAGTGACGCTGACTTTTGAAGAAATTATTCATTGCTCTCAGTTTTCCAAAATTGGTCCCAGACCCAGAAACATCAAAACTTATTTTTATACTGTATAAGTAACTACAAGTAACTTAATTTCCATTGCCTAATCCTTACCACTTTTCTGCTTTGTAACAGATACTCAGTATTCATTCTGAAAGAGAAGGTAAGGGATGGAGAGAAAGAGAGAAAAAGAAGAGACAGGAAAACAAAGAAACAGAAAGAAACAAAGAAAAATAACAGAGAAACTAAGTCAGTTACCATGGCGGTACTGTATGGTCTGATCACAGCAGGCGTCTGAGATTATAGTAGGAGAGACCCGAGAGAAAGCCTGAGTGCTGCTCTCTGACCATCAGGAATAAGAATCCTCAAGGGAGGTACTCACTAAATTAGAGAAAGGGGGGTCGTATTAATAACNCAAGGGAGGTACTCACTAAATTAGAGAAAGGGAGGTAGTATTAATAACAATTATTATTTAATTATAATTACATTTTATTATCAATATATTAATTATATTATTAATTCTATATTATGAATTATTGATATATTAACATGTAAATATTAATAATTAATTATAATAATTAATAATGATAGCTAGCATCTATATAGTTCTTTAAGATTTGCAACAACTTTGGGAGGCAGGTTCTATTATTATTTTTAGACAAATTAAGGTTTAAGTGGCCAGGGTCCTACGGCAATTGTCAGAATTAGACAGAAGTCATATTTGAACTTGGGTTTTCCTGACTCTAGGCCTGGAGCTCTATCCACTGTACTAACTAACCATTTCTATTAATAAAGTCAAACTTTCAAGTAAAACACCTCCTACAACCCATGTTGACCACAGAAGGGAAGAGATGGTGCTGCCTCCTCCTTGGCCCCTCCCAAGCTACCAACCCACCTGTACTCACTCAGCATTTTCCTATGAAAAGGTCCAGGTCTCCCAACTACTGCCTCCCCTCTTCTGCTCCAGAACTTTCCATCCCCTCATGGGTTTCACATCAGTCCTCATTCCCCATACCCAGGATTTTGCCCCATTTCTAATATGGAACGATAATGCCACCCATTAGCCATCCCTGCAGCCAGCCCATCAGTGAAGGCTGGATCAGGAGTATCCCCAGCAAATCACAGCGCTTGAGCCTCTTTGTCTTGCCAGCTCTGCCTCATCCCAGTTTCCTAATTAGAAAGTTGGGCCAAAATCCTCCAATCTTCTCTCGTCCTGGGCTCACATGAGTAGAGATTTATGTGTGACACCAGCTCACTCCCAGATTTCCACTCTCAGCGTGACACTGAGAAGGCTGCCAAAAGCACATGATTGGATCTCTATGCTCCAGGTCAGGAAACTGGGCCAGATGATTCAATGAAACTTTAATGCCATCATCCAGGCCTATTTCCCAGAGGCAGGCCTTCAGGGACTAATAAATAATGAAAGATGTTTTCAAGGAATTGTGGATTCTGCTCCAAGCAAAAGCCCTTAATTTTTGTTTTCAGTTCACATATGAACTTTCTTTTATTCTGTACCATCCCATATCTGCTTATTACCTATGTGACTTTGGGAAAGATCCTCAGATCTCAGTTTCCTCATCCAGAAAATGAGGGGCTTGGAAGTGATGGCCTCTGAGCTCTAGCTCTTGGTTATAGATGCTGTGTTTCAGGGATGGACTTCAAAGACTCTTTGGAATCCCTAGTTCAACTTTCTGATTTTATTTGGGAGAACATGAATTGCCTGAGAAGGAAAAAGATTTCCACCAGGTCACACAGTAAATCAATGTAGAAACACGACTGGGATCCAGCAGGTCTCCTGCCTCCCAAAACGAGTCTTATTCCTCTGTACAGTCAGAGAGGTTAGTCTGTCATGTGATGTGGCCCTTCTCTAGCTATCACCCAGAGATCCAGGCCTAATCTTCTCCAGGAGAGCAACATTGGTCACTGGTGGCCTGTGCCTGTTGAAGATCAACATTTTCTCCCAGGCTCCACTTGAAGGACTGTTTTCTCATCCTCCTCTATTCATCTTCTCTAAGTCATTTGTATTCCGGAGAGTTGGGTCCAAAATGCATTGATTCCAAAGAATGCTTCAGACAGGATATGCTGAATTAAGAACAGCTCTGTCTGTCACATCTGCTTACCTTGACTGCATTGGAAAAGACAGAGCCATGATGATGTTATGGGCAGCCTGTGTCATGCCAAAAGGAAGGATGATGGCTGAGGTGAGCAGCTTATCAAGAATGGCAGCTTTGCAGTGCTCATTCTTCCACCCAAGAAATGAGGAGGCTAGCATTTCTGCAAGTTTAATGGAGATGATTATACAAGCCCTGGAAATGCCACACATGGTTCCTGGTGTGTGCTGAGCACCACTTAAATATTGCAAATTGTGGTTTCATCAATATGGACATGCACTTCAGGGACACAAGGCACATTCTTCAGGCGATGATCTCCTCCATTCCTCAGAAGATAGTCTCAGGAATTATTGAAGCAACAATTATCAGGCTCTACTGTCCAGCTACATGGGGTGGGAGGGAGACGGGGAGTCTTTAGAACCTTCCAACTATCATTCTGAGAAAAGCAGCCTTCCTCAGATGACAGACTCCAGAGTCCAGAACGAGAACGTCAATAGAAGTCTTTCGATGAGAACTTCAGCTCTGCCAGTAAGGCTTTTGACATGTGTGCATTGCCAGTAAAGGACGAGAAGAGCACAAACCCACTTTCCTGGATACATTATTTCATTGCTTAGATTTTTAGCAGTTCATGAGCTCAAATCCTTCCTCCTCCTCTGGGTTTTCTTCTCCTTGGAAACAAAGACAATTTGAGTCAACAATGCCACAGATCCCCTAAGTGATCAGGCAACACCTCACCATCTCTTCTCCTTTCCCCTCTAGGAAACTTTGTTCCTTGGACTGATTTTTTTCCATTAGTTCTTTCTACCTAATTGATCCATCTATAATATGATTGTTGTGATGCTTTATTTGGGTCTCAGATGAATATATCCATATTTCTAGAACCTTACAAAGTTTTCTTCAGCTCCTCCCAGGGCACACAAAAGAAAGTTATGGCATTAGCAATAATAGGGGGCAAAGGGGAAGGCATTGCCCACAGGCTCCCAGAAACTGTCTTTGAACTAATGTCTCAATGCACAAGAAGTCAGTGTGGCTCAGGGAGACGACCACCAAGTGGGAATCAGAAAACCTGAATACAGATCCCACTTCTGCTATTTACTAATTATGTGACTTCAGGCAATCACTTCATTGTTTAGCATTCATGTGAGATATCTGGGACTATTAAATGACAAGCACTCTGCTGGGCGCTATGTATTGGGGATAGACAAACAAAAAAGATATCATCCTTGTCTGAAGGAACTTATATTCTGTCAGGAGAGATATGAACACAGGTAAGAGTAGGAGAATGAGTCTTTGACCAGCCCAACTCAGAAATCTCAGGGTGGTTATAATCATAAAAAGGATTATTGTCGAAAGTCCCTCCCACCTCTAGATTTAAGAGTAAGTATGTCATAGTGGATAGAGAACTAGACTTATGGTCAAGAGTACCTGAATTAGAATCTTACTTCACATACTTATTGGGTAAATCACTTAATTATTTTTGTGCCTCGATGTCCTTATCTGCAAAATAAGAAGATTGTATCTGATGACCACTAAGGTCTCATATAGCTCTAAATGTATGATCCAGTGGCAAATCACCAGTTGTTTAACTGACTACAAATTTGTGGCCATATCCTGTGGGTCCTGTTATGAAGAGTAAATTGAATTAGGACACTCTGGCCATTGTCTAGGAGAAAGATCAGCCATGCCCTGAGCGACCCTTAAACATGCATTTAAAGAGTATGAAAACTGGCCAGTTCAACTGATTCTATGCTAGAAGCAGCTTTATAAATTATGATGTTTGTGGCAATCTCAGACCAGAGAACTGAGAGGGGAGGAGAGAGGGTACAGGACTGTGATGTCCAGAAATAGAATCCAGAAGGAAGCACTTCATCCACAAGCTTGAGTTAGTCAGTTTGAGATATCTGAGGCACAGTTGAGGAAGCAAAGGCATATATTCTCCATTTAGCCATAGATAAAGACCGTGTAGTCACTAGAGAGAAGAAGCAATTTCCAGAAACATGAATCCTGGTTACAAAAAAATGAGCAAACCATAGATTAAAAAACCAGCCAACCTCAGCATTGGAGACCCACAGACACTGAATTTGTGGGAGAACATCCCAAATTTAATGGGAGAATGTAAGTAGCTACAATATTTACATTGCTATTTTGGAAACATTTCTTTTTTAAATGATTTTCTTTTTCCCCACTTACATATAAAAAGAATTTTTTAATGTTCATTTTTTAAATTTTAAATTCAAAATTCTATCACTTCTTTCCCCCTCCCCCATTAAGGTGATAAGCAATCTGATACAGATTTTACATGTATAATCATGTAAAACACTTTCTCATATTAGTCATTTTGTGGAAGAGATCTCCAACAAAAAAACAGAAAAAGAGAAGAAAGGAAGTGAAATATAGCATGTTATGGTCTTCATTCACACTCAATTAACTCTAACTCTGAAGGCAGGTGCCATTTTTAATCATGAGTCTCAGAGATTATCTTAGATCATTACTGTACATCAAAAAATACTGTTACTGCGCACTACATTTTTCTGTTTCTATTCACTTCATTTTTCATCAGTTCATACGTCTTTCCAGGTTTTTTCTGAAATCATCCTGCTTGTCATTTCTTATAACTCAATAGTGTTCCATCAAGATCACATACCAAAATTTTTTCAGCCACTTTCCAACTAATGGACAACACCTTAATTTCTAATTCTTTGCTACTACAAAAAGAACTACGATAATTTTTTTTTGTATAAATAGATCCTTTTCATTTTTTTTTATCTCTTTTGGATATAGACCTACTAGTGGTATTGTTGGATGAAAGAGTATGCACATGGTAACTGACTTTTTTAAGCCCTTATCTGTCATCTTAGAATCAATACTATTGGTTCCAAGACAGAAGAGTGGTAAAGGCTAGGCAGTTGGGCTTAAGTGACTTTCAAGGGTCACACAGCTAGGATGTATCTGAGGCCATATTTGAATTGAGCACCTCCAATCTCCAGGCCTGGTTCTCTAACTACTGAGCCACTTAGCTGCCCCTTAGCCAACTTCTTTAATAAGCTAGTTGAATTCTGCTAGGTGAATATGAAAGGTAAATATAGAGATGACAATTTATGAGCTATGTTTTCAGGAGTGCAAACCAATAATGTATCCTGAAAACTGAAAATGCTAGATTACTCCAGAGGAAGTGGTCAAGAGGATGTGATAGAGAACTTTTTATAAAAGAAATATATAATCCTTTTTGTAGACATGCCAAGCTGGCAGGGTGGGAATGGAGAGTCAGTAAAGCCTTCATGTTATAGGTAGCAAATGAGCTAAGACTTGAAAGAACCTCGGGACTCCAAAGGTGAGTGCAAAGAGGAAGTATGTTCTGGGAATGTATGTCCTTTCACCCTAGGCAAAGGCACAAAGACATGATGGCTCAACATTAGAGAAGAAATCAATAAAATTAAACCTATTGAGAAAAGAAACAGCTCAAACTATGTATCACTAGATGCTTTAAAAGACCAAGCAAAGTAAACATTCATTTGTGCTATGAATAAAAAAAATAAAGAATGAATGAATGAATGAATGAATGAATGAATGAGTGAGTGAACAAATCTTAAAGCATATAAGAGAAAGGTTACTTTTAATATGATTTATTAAAACTGTCTCAAGTGAAAAGCGAGGATTATTTGCAATAAGACAACTATAGAAGCTTTCCTATAAATACAAGATTAAGATCAGTTCCCCTTTCCTCAATATTATTTGACATAGATCTAAAAAATGTCTTTATTATAAATTAGAAGCCTAAACAAGGAAATGAAGGAGGCAAAATTATCACTATTTTCTGTTGACAAGATAGGTTACTTAGAAAACACCAGGGAATCATCAAATAAGCTGAGACAAAAAAAATCTTAAGGCAATAACATACAAAATGAATCCATAAAATCAACAGCTCTCTATAACAAGAACAAATTCTGAAATAAAAGTAATAGAAAAGAAAATGCCATACAAAATAACTAGAAAAGGATAAAATACATGGGAGTCAATCAACTTCCAAGAGAACACATTGAAGACATAAATCCAACAAAATACTATAAAGAAATAATGATTTAAATAATTGGAGGAACTTAAATTATTATGACAATATTTATTGAGCTAACAAAAATTAGAGAATTTTTTGTCAAAAAAAAAAACAAATTGCATTTGTACCAACAAAAGGTAAAAAAAATCTCATTAATGGAGGAAAGGTTGAATGAAAATTGAAAAGCTGAATTCTGGGGACAGAGCCAAAATGTTGTAAGGGGCAAAGGAGGATTTTGGTTGAATATATTAAAAGGTGATCGTCAGGGGAAATTTCCCCAATCAAGGAATAATCTCAAGCCAAAATTGACTTTTATGGGCTCCAGAGGACCAGCCAGAGCCTAAAACTCAGTTAACAAGGGTTTTAGCCACAA
This sequence comes from Gracilinanus agilis, assembly GCF_016433145.1. Taxonomy (NCBI): domain Eukaryota; kingdom Metazoa; phylum Chordata; class Mammalia; order Didelphimorphia; family Didelphidae; genus Gracilinanus; species Gracilinanus agilis. The sequence goes on from NC_058131.1 coordinate 698,024,451, forward strand.
TGGCTTCTCCTAATCAGGGGAGCCTCTCAGAGGCTAGAGGTTAAAGGAGTCAGCCTTCTTCACTCACTATATGTAGTTCTAAGAGAGAGATTTAGAGTAGTCTCACCAAGGTCTCAGCATCCCAGCCAGCCCTCCTCCATGGACCAGAAGAGCTAGAAGACCCTTCTCCAACAGAAGACTCTCCTCCAGAAGACCTCTGACTCACTCAACTCTCTCTTTTTAATGGGTTCACTTATGCGTTACTTCCTATGCCTCCTCCCTAGTTTACATATCCAATCACAACAGATGCTTTTCTTAGGACTGCCTAGGGGGCAGTCATTCAATTCTGATTCGTCAGCCACTCTAGCACAGGTGGGTTACAGACCTCCCAAAATTGGAGGTGTTCTCACCTTTGGTGATTAAACCTAAAGATGGGCAGTGTAGACTTAATCTAATTATCACAATGTCAGAAGGAAAGTCAAATCACTATGAGAATCCTCTCCAACCAAACTTAAAATAATGCCTCAAAACAAATACTAGACTGAAAGAACTAACAAAGAGATGGAGTGAAGTAACTTTTATGCAGAGAATAACTTGAAAGGTAGGCAGAGAGGGTGTGGTTCACTGGTGTGAGAGGGGATCACAGCCCACAGAAGGCTACACCAAGGAGTGCCAGCACAAGCCAACAGCAAGTTCCCAAACCCCTGTGTCTACTATTCCAAGTTATGAAGCTGGGTTCAAGCCAATGTTCAGACCCTGAGATCCTGACTAAGCCAATCACAGTGCAATCTCACACACAGCCCTTAAAGTTTCAAGCCACAGTCCAAGCCTACAATAAAGTTCAGAATCCCAGTATCAGGCAGTCTGCTAACAGCAACTGATCTGGGTAAACCCAGACCAAGGCACAGAGCTAACCCCTATCAAAGCTCAAGGGGAAGTCACAAGCCCCAGGGCAAGGAATTCCACAGTGTACCTGACCCAATCAAGCCCAGTGTGAGACCAAAAGCTGTGACCCAAGAGACTGAGGGTAGACTTTGAGACCCCCTTTCCAGGGTAACTCAAAGTGCCCCGAGTTCTGCAAGCCATAAGCAGTCTCCAGGAGTGACTGAACTAGCAGTGGGAGGTGACTCTCAGAGTTCCCAGCCAATGGGTCATCACACTGCCTTGGCATAAACTTGCAGAAACTCAAAAATGGAGCTAAGGATAGAATCAAGGAAGAATTGAAGTTTAAGAGAGTGTACCCTCTTTCCTAAAAACAGAGCCCATCTTTAAGATAAAAGGGACAGTCAAGAAAAAGGCTAGTGAAATGAGCAAACATCAAAAATTAAAAAAAAAACTAACCACAGAAAAAATTTATGTAGACAAAGAAGAGCAAAACACAGAAACAAGAAAGGGATAGTGAAAGAAAAAAAACATGTAAAACTTCAAAGAAAAATATAAATTGGTCTCAGGCTCTGGAAGAGCATAAAAAGGATTTCGAAACTTAAATAATACAGGCAGAGAAAAATTGGGGAAGATAAATTAAAGCAATGCAAGAAGAAAATAACAGTGGGATTAGTAAAATGAAAAAGGAGGTGCAAAAGCTCACAGGAGGAAATCATTCCTTAAAAATTAGAAGTGGGTAACTAGAAGTAAATGACTTCATGAGACATCAAAAACAATGAAAAAATTAACATTAAAAAAGAAGAAAACATGAACTATCTCATTTTTAAAAGAACTAAACTGAAAAATATATCCAGGAGAGACAATTTAAGAATTGCTGGACTACCAGAAATATATAACAATTTTTTTAAAAAGAGAAAATTTAAGGGATTCAGTATGGTTAAATTGTCTCTATTCCTACAAGGAAAGATGATATTCGTAATTCTTAAAAACTTTTATCAGTATTGGAGCAGTTAAAAGGAGTATACATAGACAGAGGTTATAGGAGTAAATTGATTAGGATGCTATGGCATGCAAAAAAATCATGGGGAAGAAAAGAGAATTGCACTGAGAGAAAAGGGAAGGGAGAGGTAAATGAGTAAAGAGAGAGATAAATTATCTCACCAAAAGAGCCATGAAAAACTATTTCAGTGGAGGGGAGGATGAGGATGATGACAGGCAATGCTTAAGCCTTACTCTCATCTTCATAGGTTCTGTGAGGAAATAACCACCTTCTTCATTCTCATATAGAATCCTACCTTACCCTATCGAGAAGTAGGAGGCAAATGAGACAATAGAGGTGGTAAAAGAAGGGAAGGGAAAGCAGAGGATAGTGATTGAAAGCAAAACACCTGTGAGAAGGGGCAGATTGAAGGGAGAAAGAGCAAGATCAAAAGGGAAAAGCAATAGGGAGGGGAATACACAGTTGGTAATCATTATTGTGAATGTGAATGGGATGGACTCACCCATAAAATGGAAGTGGATAGCAAAGTGGATTAAAGTGCAGAATCCTATGATATGTTGTTTACAAGAAATACAGCTGAGGCAGGGAGACACACACAGAGTAAAAGTAAAGGGCTGGAGCAGAATTCATTGTGCATCATCTGAAGTAAAAAAAAAGCAGAAGTGGCCATCATGATCTCAGAGAAAAACTAGAGCAAAAATGAATCTAATTTAAAGAGATAAGAAAGGAAATTACATCTTGCCAAAAGGTACTATAGATAATGAAATCATATCAATTCTAAAACATATATGCACCAAATGATATAGCCTCCAGATTTTTAAAGGAGAAATTAAATAAGCTTCAGAAAGAAATAGTAAAACTCTATTAGTGGGGAACCTCAACTTCCCCCTTTCATATCTAGATGAA
>NC_058131.1:698041931-698074197 GCF_016433145.1 Gracilinanus agilis
AGAAAGAAAGAAAGAAAGAAAGAAAGAAAGAAAGAAATTGATGGAGACAACCCAGAATTCTGAGGCCAAGAGGCTTGAGAAGAGCAGCCCACCCCAGACCACCAGTTCAGTTTCCCACTCGGCTCCAGTGGATGACAACCATCATGCAGGAATCAACCATTTTGGAGATGCAACCCCTCAGTTAAAACTGAAGGGGCTGCAGTTGCAGTTCTTGTTTTCCCGGCAGCCGCAGGCTTACTTAAAGTTCTTATTCTCAAAGTGCTCAACAGAATGGAATGGCTGACCATCGGAAAGACATATCATCTTATTAATGGGAATAGCATGACCAGACACAGAGTAAGCACCTAACTAATTCTTGCTGACTAGACTTGACATTAGAGAAAATTACCATCTGCTTTGCTGCTACACCCCAAAGACCACTGGAATTTTCCATGTGACTTGTTGCTAAAACCTCCTCTGCTTTTTATTATCTCCTATTAGAAATTGAGTTCCTAAAGAACAAAGATTTCTTGCTTGACTACTTGTATCCCTAGGTCTTGGGACAGTGCATAGCACATTGTAAGGACTTCATATTTATTTAATCAGTCATTTATTTATAGAACAAGAAGGATAGAGCAGACAGGTTTGGGAGATTAATGAATCTGTAGAAATGCTCATGAAATTAATGGATACATTCAAAGTTAAACTACTGAGGCTAAGCAAGCTCTGTGGGAGCCACCAGGGTATTCAGAGAAAGGTAAAATATTAACAAATAATGAATTATCCAAAAACAACACAAGATACAGCACAAGATTTTCCCCATTCAATTTGGTGGTGTCCCCCAGTTGATAAATGGGAAAAAGATATGAATATATGAAAAAAATACTCTAAATCATACTAATTAGGGGAATTCAAGCCAAAATAATTTGTGATATTATCTCACGTTCATCAGATTGGCCAAAATGACAAATGTTGGATGTGGAAAAGTAAGGATGTTTATAGCAGCTCACTTTGTTGTGGTAAAGAATAGGAAATTGAGGGGATGTCCATCATTTGGGGAATGGCTTGACAAAGCATAGTATAATTTTATAATGGAATATTACTACTGTGCTATAAGAAATGATGAGCAAGTTAGTTTTTTTTAAAGTGTTTTAAAAAAACAAACTTGAAAAAACATACATGAAATCAAAAAAGCAAAACAAGTAGAACTAAGAGAATATTATATAGTCACAGATTTAATATTTGAGAAATAACTTGTGAATGTTAACCTCCAGGGAATAAACTGAGAAACCAAAAGATGAAAGACATAATCTATAGATACATATCTTTTTGCCAAATGATATCTCCTGTGGTGTGGGGAGGGCTAGAGAGAGGCTGAGATGCCTGGAAGTACATTCTACTAATTAAAAAAGCTTTTATAAAGCATTTTCAAGGAGGTGAGGAGGAGCAGTAATACTCTGGAAAATTAGGAGAGGTTTCATATACAAGGTGTTACTTAAAGTGAGTACTAAAGTGAGCCATGGATATTAAGAGACCAGGTGATGAGGGAGAGTGGTGCAGGCATGGCAAACAAGATGTGCAAAACCACAGAGGTGGGAGTTTTAATATTCTATACAGACAATAAGAAGAACCCTTCCTGCCTTGTCATGGCAGAGGAGCTTGCAGAACTTAATGAAACTGTAAGCTAAGCTTTGCAACATGAACAGGTCATGGTAGAGAGTTCTGACAAGAGTGGCCCACTGGAGAAGGAAATAGTGAACCACTCCAGTACTTTTGCTAAGAAAATTTCATGGAGAGTATTAAAATAATAAAAAGGAATGACACAAGATAAGCCTCAAGTCAGAAGGTGCCCAACACACTGTTGGGAAAAGAGTGGAAGACAAATACGAGGAACTCCAGTGTGGATGAAGTAGCTGGGCCAAAGCCAAAAGGAATCTGAGCTGCGGATGTGTCTAGTGACAAAAGGAAATTCAATGCTGTAAAGATCGCTATGGCAGAGAAACATGTAAGATCTATGAACCAAGGTAAGCCCGATGTGGTCAAATAGGAGATGCAAAGATTAAAAATCAATCTCTTAAATAGATAGGAATGCATTAGTGTCATTTAATTCAGGTCATCATTATATATAGTACTGAGAGACAAGAATTCCTCAGAAGAAATGGAATAGCCCTCACAGTCAATAAAGGGAAAAGAAGAGCAGTATTGGGAGGTAATCTCAAAAATGACACAATGACATCTGTGTGAATCCAAGACAAACCATTCAACATCACAGCAATAAAAGGTTAGATTCCAACAGAAAAAAAAAGATGATGGAGAAATTAGTACTCTTTGAACCCTAGCCACTCATCCTTTTTCATAGTCTTTAGAATGAGAAGGATCTAACCCTTTAATTTTCCAAATGCAGTAACTGAGACCCAGAAAAAGTAAAGTAGGATTATAAGAAATGCAAATCTAGAAAGAATCTTAAAGGACACCAAATCCAACCATCTTCCTATTACAAATGGGGAAACTGAGACATGAGTCAGCTCAGTGGCTTAGCCAGAGTCATTAAGCTAACAAGTGACGGAGGCAGGATTTAAATCTGCCGTATGTTCCTTACTCCACATCCAAGGGATGTTCTCCAGGTCATACCATTGTTCATTATGTCACTAGCCTAGGAGAACATGAGCCCTATTTTCCCCCAGACAGATTTCCATGAAGACTGAAGAACAGAAAAAGGAAAGCAAGCACAGGAAATTTCTCATCTGGCCCACTTCATTTTTCCCATGACGATGGCAGATGGGCCGGTAGTTATTTTCATTGATACTGTACTCACTTCTTTAGCCTACAACACAGACAGACGCTGCTTTCAATCGACGGTAATTATAGCCTTTTTCATAGCACCCATGGATCGAGCTGATTACTTCAAAATGCAATGAAAGGTAATTTGTGCTAATCAGCTTGAAGAGTGCAGTACAAAATTAACTGGAATTAATTTCATGCTCTCAGGTAACCTTTATCTTCTCGATTGTCATGTTTGGCAGTAACTGTTTTTTCCCTCCATCATCACTGGGCTCTCTCTACCTGATTACGATGCTACACATAAGAATAGCTATAAACCAGGTGGAATATAAGAAATCCTTCATCGCATCAGGATTTAAATACATTTAACAAGCATTTAATATAGCACCTACTATAGGAAGAGTGCTACTAAATTAAATAGTCTCTGCCTTCAAAGAACTCTCATTCTACTGATGAGCGGCAATGGGTCTCTAGAAAAATAAAAACCAATAAATACAAATTAATTTGAAGAGGAAGCAAGCATGGAGGGCAGGGTGTAATCAAGGTCTTATGTAGGAGGTGGCACCTGAGCTATTCTCTGAGGGAAGTTGTGACTGCTGAGAGGTAAAGGGGAGAAGGGAGGGACTTTCAGATACAAAGATCAAGGTGATAAGTCACAAACAATTTGCTACTTCATCAACTTTGACATTGTCAATGTGAGCTGTCTCTGACCACCAAGGGGATTTAATGAAGTAGAAAAAGCTATATAAGAATGTCTGGTTCCAGGTACTACAATCTGACTCGTTTAAGAACTCTCTAAATATTGGGATCAATGATACTTTGGATCTAAACCAATCAATAGAGTCTGCTATCCATAATGCAGCTATATTCAGAATTAAAATGAGGCTGTGAAGAGAAAATTTGGATCTAATCTGGAAACAGTAGTTGAGCATTTATAGCAATATAACTTCCATAAAAAGCTTTGTAGATGCCCTCTGCCCTCTCTTTGGTCCACCAAAGGTAATGTTAAAGGCCAAGAAAGCCCTTTCTCATCCTTCCATCAATGGCTCATGTTGTGTGTATTCTCTCATAGACAGGCACTTTTCCAAACTTTTTATTTCTTCCTATTTCTACATACACACTTCAAATTTCTTTGACAGTCCTAATTCAAAAGGATTTGCCTTGAATTCCCTATTTTCATCAATCCCTCACTCTGTATGCTCTTTGAGGTTGGAAATGATCATTTTATGGTCACTTTAACCTGCATCTTACTGGCCTGTCTCTTGGAGTCAAGCATGATTGTGCATTGAGTCCACTTCCATTTTCTCTACTCTCCCATCATATGGACTCAATCTTCCCCTAAAGAAAGAACAATTAACTCAAAAAGTTGCCACTCTTTTATACTATGTAAGAAAGCAACACTGCCATTGGAACTTGGAAAGATTAGGACAAATTCAAAAGGGAAAAAAGAGAGTTGGTACTTAGTGATCTCTAAATTCCATCCCAATTCCAAAATTCTAGGATCTCCTTGATTAACATCAAAAAAAGAGAGTCTGAGCAAAGGAGCATCCATTAAATGCTTCCCTTTGTTCAATGGCCCATCTAAGTAACTGATTTCCATGTAGTCTTCTACCAGCAAAAGGGCTGAGTAGAAATGTAGTTTCTCCTAGGTAGAAAGAAGATTAAAAGGCCCTCACTAATAGTACAATAAACATTAAACAATTCTACAATACCACATCACATCCAGTTTGATTGGTTCGCTACAATGACAAAAAAGAAAGTGACAGGGCAGCTGGGCAGCTCCATGGATTGAGGGTCAGGCCTAGAGATGGGAGGTCCTGGGTTCAAATCTGGCCTCAGACACTTCCTAGCCATGTGAACCTGGCAAGTCACTTAACCCCCATTGCCTAGCCCTTACCACTCTTCTGCCTTAGCACTAATACACAGTTCTGATTCTAAGATGGAAAGTAAGGGTATTAAGAAAAAAAGAGGAAAGTGACAATTGCTGGAGGGGATGTGGGAAAATAGGCTGGAGCTCTTGGTCAAGTTGGGAACTAGTCAACAATTCTGGAGAATAATATGCAACAATTGCCAAAAGGCTATTAAATGGGGCCTACACTTTGACCCAGTGATATCACTACTAGGTCTACATCATGAAGAAAAAAAATTAAGGAAAAAAGGGGTCCATACATAACAAAAATATTTGTAGCAATTATTTTTGTGGTGGCAAAGAATTGGAAACTGAAAATAATTCCCCATCAATTTTGGAATGACTGAACAAGTTATAGAATATTATTGTGGTATGAGAAATTATGAAGGAGGTTTCATAAAGACCTGGGAAGACTTACATGAACCGATACAGAGTGAAATGAACAAAATTAGAAGAATAATGTATGTAATAACAGCAATATTGCAAATAAAATTGATTTTGAAAGAATTAGTAACTTCATAACACAATGACCAATCACAATTGTAAAGGATTCATGATGAAATATCCATCTCCAGATAAAAAGCAGATGGACTCAGTGCAGACTGAAGCATATTTTCTTCTCTTTATTTGAGTTACCTTTTATTTTCCATAGGGGATGGGGGTAGAGAAGGGGGAGTTGAGGAAATTTGTTTTGCTTGACTGTTTTTGTAATAAGTTTATTTTTCTTACCTTCTCAGTGGTGAGGGGAAAGAGAAGAGGAGAAAGGGAATTTGGTATTAGAAAGAAAATCAAATTGAATTTTGAAAAACAGAAAAAGAAGGGAACTGTCTGGACAGAACTGCTGCCAGTGAGGATGGAATTACTTGTTTCTTGTTCCTTTTAAATCTTACTTATTTCCTGTTTATACTTTTATAATGGGTTCTTTCTCCAGACAAAGCCTATATTGAAATGCATTCTTTCACTCCCTGCATCCCTCCCTCCCATCCTTTCCATTTTTCCTCCCCCTTTCCCTCCTCTCCCTCTCCCTTTCTTAGTCTCTCCCACTCTGCCTGTCTCTGTGTCTGTCTCTCTGTGTGTGTCTCTCTCTGTCTGTCTATCTCTCCTATACCAGGATTGTCATTCAAGACCTGAAAGAAGATCCTTTCTGGAAGGTTGTTTAAAATCTCACATTGAAGCTGTACCATGGGACCATTAGCAAACAGCCTCAGGGGCCATGTGTTTGGGTGTATTATTGCTATCCTGCACAAAGCATTTCAATATATTTTCCCACCTGGATAAATGTATTTCATGTAATGACAGGAGCCTCCCTACTCAATATCAATGATTTTGAAAAGGATATTTTACATATTGCCTCAGGCAACTCTCTAAGACATCTACTAAGTTATAGATAGATTGGAATCCATGTCAGCAGAGGGAGTTTCCGTACATTGTCACTTTGACATATTGTTGAGTTCAGGATCAGGAAAAAAGCTGGCCTTCAACATGACAGTCTTTCATTGCTACAAAACTACTGTAGCTCCCCCCACTGCTCTTCCTTCTAGGAAAACAAAGTCATAGTAATGTGGGATCCTAAGTAAAAGAGATAGAATATAATTCCAAAGTCATCTAATCCAAACTTCTCATTTACAGATGATAAAACTGTGGTCCAAAGGGGCAGTGAGACTTGTCTAAGCTTACACTGTCCATTGTCTAAGGTAGGAATTGAACGCAGATCTTCTTACTCCAAAGTAAGCAACTTCATGTTTACTATCAGTGTCACTTCCATTCACCACGCATCCATTTTGAAAACTTTGGAGGTACCAGGAATTCTTCTTTTCACCTTATTCTCATCTGCAATTATCAAGTCTTGTCCATTGCATTCCCATCACATCTTCTAATTGTCTCTTCACATTTCAACCACTGCATTTCAGACCTTCCTCACCATTACCCACTGTGGATATTAATCATTCTCTGGTCCATGCAAAGTGACATGGGAATGCTCCATCCTGATGAAGATCCCTATCTGTCTGTAACTTAGTAGTAACTTAGCCTAGCCTTGCCTAGCTTTTACCACTCCTATGCCATGGAACCAATACCTAGTACTAACTCTAAGACAGAAAGAATAGACTTTTAAAAATATATATATGTATGGGGGTAGCTGGGTAGCTCAGTGGATGGAGAGTCAGGCCTAGAGACGGGAGGTCCTAGGTTCAAATCTGACCTCAGACACTTCCCAGCTGTGTGACCCTGGGCAAGTCACTTGACCCCCATTGCTCACCCTTACCACTCTTCCACCTAGGAGCCAATACAGAGAAGTTAAGGGGTAATATGTATGTATATATATATATATGTGTGTGTGTGTGTGTGTGTGTGTGTGTGTGTGTGTGTGTGTGTGTGTGAGCATTTCTGTGTTTGAGAAACTTTGATGATAGGAACACTGTATTCAATTTGACAAGCATTCCCTGCTTACAGAGCTTTTTGCTACTATGTGGGAGCTACAAAGCTTAAATAAGAAGTGGTCTCTGCCTTTATGGAGCTCACAATCTGGTAGAGAGATAAGATGCCATCACATATCCTTGTTGCCCCCGGAACACGATAAGAGTTTCATAGAGTCACAAAGGAAGTGGTCAGTGAGGTCTGAGACATAGGACAGAATTCAATATGTAAAATAAGGGTTGCCTCCATCCCTGGAGGCTTGAAGCAGAGAATAGAGGACAGTAAGGACTGGACTTGTCAGGGATTTTGAAGAGGGGATTTTCAGGATGATACAGGTACTCTATTAGACCAGGATATAGGACTAGATAGCCACTAGAAAGTCCCCTCCTGTTCTGAGATACTATGACATTGTAAGGGGGAAGAAAGCTATTCTAGAAATACAGTTGTCTGGGCAGAGACACAGAGGTGACAAATCCAAGAGTCAAAAGTGACCTGTATTTCTCTCTAGGCACATTCTATTTGCAGCTTCAGATTCAAAATAAGATAAAATTCTCAAGTCAATGAACAGACTCAGATGATGAAGAACATGGCCATTTCTTTTCCTTAGATCAAGACTCACGGATCCAAAGACAATCTTGCCTTCCCTCCTCACAGAGCAACGTTTAATAACATCAGGAAGACTTATTATAACAAAAATCTGTGGACAAGTTAATAAAACCGTCTTCCCCAGTCAATAGAGATAGCGCATCCTGCAAACCTGATAAGGGATGGGAGGAAAGCTATGTTTTCCATGAGATGTAACACAATAAACTTCAGTCAAATTGATGTGGAACAAATAGCATCCATTATAACATTGAAAGGAGTTCTGGCAATAGAGAGAAGACACTCTACTCTTTATTGATAATTCCTCCACAAGGCTAACAGCAGAGAGGAAATAGGGACATGTGGCTGGCCTGCTCTGATAGATTTGATTCTTTACAGTTCAGTGTTTTCAGAAGAGACCATTTGTGTTTTAAATGGAGGGAACAAGGAATTTGTATGGTAGCAATATCACATTATTACTAAATTGAACATTTCCTATGGCCAGAAACATATTTCGGCTGGCCACTAAAGCAGCTAGTTAGCTCACCTGATTAGGGCACAAGTCTTCCAAGATAAAAGTCAGCCAAAGCTGTAAGGCAGGGTCCCAGTGGGCAAGAAAGTTTTGCTTCTTTTCAAAGGCACCAGCTATCATCCTAATCCCACCTAGTTATCTAGCAAGATTGTGGTCATGAAAAGGATGTAGAGAGAAAGAGAACACTGATTATCACAAACCTGTTCCTACCTCAAAGAGCATGTATATAGACCTCCGTGTGCTAGAATAGGTTTACTTGGCAACCCCCTTTCTTCCTCCCAAGTGACAAGACCATTCCTTGTCCTTGTCTCTAAGAAAGGAGGACAGATCTATAAGCTAGGAATTGTTGAGTTTGTCTCCAAATGGTATATTGTTGTTGTAATGGACGGACATGTCAATTTGAGTTAGTAGATAATGGGGTGGCCCAAAAAGTTTGATGTGATTTTCTACGTCGTTAAACTAAGGATTGTTTCTGGGACCATCTGATTGTAAGCCTAGACCACATCTGGAATAATTTTGATGCTTTCTGGGTACCATATTTAGGAAAAGACATTAATGTATTGGAGAGAAGAAGCCAACTAGTAATGGGCAAAGCCTTGAGATACATGAAAACTGAAGAAAGAATGAGGAATGTTCAGAAGAGAAGGGGAGGAATGTGAAAGAGAGGGATTGGCAAAAAAGCAAGTATTCAAGTATTTAAAGGGTATCCATGCAGAAGAAAGTTAGAATTGTTCTCTTAGTCCCAGAGGGCAGAGTTAGGAGCCATGGGTTCAAGTTGCAGTGAGATGTAAAGACTCACTTTCTTCCAATAGAAACTTTCCCTGAGCAGAATTGACCATGTTAGGTCATTGATGCAACCTCATTGGAGGTCTTCAGACAAGAGTGAAAGACTTCTTGTCAAGATATTAGAAAGGATAGCAGCTATAGTGGGAAAAGAACACCAAAGTCTCCTTCCACTCTATGATTCTGTAACCAGGATTTTTAGAGATACTGAAGAAATTCTATTTCATCTATTTTATGCTTGGCTATTCATCAGTATGGTAGATGGCTTAACAGTGTTTAATCTATGCTTGCTTTTATTGCAAAATGGTTTGCAATAAGTTTTAATGGTTTGCAAGAAGGTAGGTTGTAAAAAGAGGCATGTGGTATACTCAGAAGAGTGATGAGTCTGGAGCCAAAAGAGGTGAATTCAAATCTGAGCTCCACTATAATCCTGGTCATGGCACTTCCTCCTCTATAAAATGAGGATAATAATACCCATTGCAAAGGGGTGATATGAGGAAAGACTTTTGTGATCCTTAAGGCACAACTGAAATGTGTTGCTCTTTTCTATTAAAAGAGTCAGTTGCTGTATTTCATTCAAAAGCAATGGGTTCAAATGCATGTTCTGTCTGAATGATTTTGGTCAAGTCGCTCCCCTCTTTGTTCCCTCCTCTGTAAAAATAGGTGGGTTTGAACTAGATCATATCTAAGGTCCCCTTCACCTGGCTATGCTTGGATTCCATAATGCTCCATTGTCTCACTGTGGTGTGAAAGAAAATGATAGACAGGAGAAGAAGGAAGAGAAAAGGAAAGCAAGAAAGAGAAAGTTCTCCGTTGCACCAAATGCTTATATATAAAAATTGGATTTAAGGAGTTTGTATTCCAATATTTCCAATGAATAGTTATATATCTCCATTCAAGACAGAATCTCAATTTCGTGTCAGTAGATTATTTATATATAAAATGTATAGATTTCCTTTAAGAAAGGGTATTTACCTCTTTTTCCCTTATTTTCTTATGCATTCAGCCTATGCAACAGCGACCTACCTACAGGGGGGCCCCGTCTTTTGGCATTTGGTCTTCTTACCATTTTCTCAGTCAAGTCAGTTATTTCTTGCATATATTTTGTTGGGAGTGGGTTATTTGTTTTGTTTTAATTTGTCACTTAATAATGTTGGTCTAGGTAGATGCCACTGTAGAGGATGAAAGGTAATGCTGTAACAATTGGCTTGTCACTGATCTATACAGCTGCTGCCAGAAGTGATGGCCAATTAGAGCAAAGCAATGTCTCCAGAGGAGGTTGCCTCAGTCCACATGGACAGCCTGCCCAATGAGTAGAACTGTTCAAAGGAATGTGAGCTGCCCCAGGAACTAAAAGTCTCCCCAATCCAGAAATCTTCCAACAGAGCCTGGATGACCAATTTCCCAGGGTGCTGAGTGGAGTTCTTGTTCAAGAGCAAGTAGGACTAGCTGTCTGCTGATAGCCCTAACAGCAGAGAGATCATCTGGGAGATGCTGTGTAAATACTCTTCTTCCAAATTAGGCACATCACACTTCTTTAGGTTTAAGACTAGAGGAGCAAGCCCACTCCAGAGCAAACCAACTACGTTCAAGGGAGGAGCTATGTAGAACCTACCGATGATGGATAGAGCCTTTGTCTGCCCAATTATTAGAAGAGAGCTATCTGGTCAGACATTATTTTCTCAAAGATGTCCTTATTTGTTACATGATGACCAGCTCTGGGTAGCTTCTACCATCAACTCCCATCAACTATTGCCACATTTCACCTCTTATTTTTATATTGTCTTCCCTTGTCAGATTGTAAACTCTTTGAGGACGTTTGTATGTGTATTCCCAGTGCTTAAGACAGTGCCTAAAACATAATAGTAGTTTCTTAATAAATATTTATTGACTCTAAACCATTATGGACAGAGGACCTGGGAGGGCAGGGCCTATGTCTTATATGAACATTTCATCACTTCCTGTGCTCAACAGTGTTCTGGTTACAAAAGACATTTAATCAATGTCTGTTGAGTGACACAAGAGTCCTTTTATAAATTAAAATCCATCATTTCCCTCTACAAGATCCTTATCAGTTTTAACTTTTGTACTTTTATTCTTATACTTTGTCCTATACTTTCCCTAGTTGGGGGGAAAAAAAGACGACTGTGACCAGCTGATCCAAGAGTCTGTTCATGTGGAGGGAGGTATAGGAGAGTTTATCACGAATCCTTTTCCCAATCTGTGGTGATTGATAGCTACTAGTTGGACAATAGCCAATCTGCCTGAGGCTGGAGCCAGTGTGAAAGAATCACTAACCTGCTGGAGCTTGGATCCAACCAATAGGATAAAAAGAAAGGATTAGATGGAATGAACTTCGACTCAAGAAAACTTGTATTCAAATCCCACTTTCAACATTTCATAGCTGTGTGACCAAGGACAATTCATTTAACTTGTCTAAACCTCGGTCACCTCCTCTGAAAAATGAAGAGGTTGGACCAGATTACATTTAAGATCCTTTTCATCTCTGTATCTCTGATTCTATAGATTCTAGCTAAGTGAGATGGAGTAGACACTATAGCTGGACACGGATTTTGGAATAACATGCTAATCACCCACGAAAACTTGAAGCACAACACTCCTCAAAAGGAAGGATTCCCACTGCCTGTATTCCAAGTCCTCCAGGTCCTCCAGGCAGCTCAAAGGTAAGGGAAGCTATAACCAGACTCCAAATGTTCATCAACTAGTTGGCCTTAAGGTCCAAAATGAAGAGGATTTTGCTTTGCTTCCAACCCTGGCAAAGCAAATGCTAAGTTGTTTATCCCAAGGCAGATGGAAAGGAGGAGAACAAAAAAAGAGAAGGGAAGAACCCAACCTCATAAAGGGAGTAAACAACCAGGGGATTGTGGGAAGTTTCTCTCTCTTTCTCTCCCTCTCTCTTGGATGGTAATCAACACAAGCAAGAGAGGCTCATTTTGCAGGAAAGCAATTTGGCTGCGGCATCACGAAAGTCCCATGATTTTCTCCCACCCTAAAAGCTTTTCTTCCCCAAAAAGGCTCTTAAACTGTCATGTTCACGATGCAAAGTACCTCAATCACAAGTAGTAATCTCCTATAAAATAATTTCTTGTGTAAAGGAGAATCTCGTTGGACTTGCTGCTAAAAGCTTAATGATTCTTTTTTTTCTTTGTTTCCTTTAAGTTGAAATTTTAGGGAGACTGAATAAAATTTACCATGTGGATCTTGAGAATATTAGTAGGGCTTGCATTGAATATCTGAGATTTCAGTAGTCCAGAAATGGCCCAAAAGGCACCTAGACACTGTTCATTCTCAGTCTAGTATAGCTGCCTCAGGAAAGGCTCACCATGTTTATCACTGGCTTGGTTAAGAGGTAGTGTTGCACAATGGATTTAGCCCTACAACTGGAGTCAGGAAGACTTAGGTATGAATTTTGCTTCAGACATTTGCTAGCTGTGAGACATTCAGCAAGTCATATACTCTCTCTATCAGCCTCAGTTTCTCATTTGTAAATTGAGGACAAGAACAGTACTTATATCACAGGATTGTTTTAAAGTTCATTGGGAAATAAAATATAAAAAAGCACTACATAAATCATAAATGATGGGCATTATTGTAAGATGGAGTTTCATTTATTGTCACAACCACTTAAAAGTGAGGTTTTCCCCATTTGTTTAGAAAATTACACATCTTTATAGATTCAGTTTGATTCATGTGAATGGGTCAAGTATACCTCCTAGCATCAGCCTTGGATTTGGGTCACCATTAAAAGATTACATATAAGTGAAAGGAATTTATAACTAGATAGAGATTCTAGAAGATAGAATCAGAGAGGATGAAGTGAGATCATATAGAGTTGATTTGAGACCTGGCAGATCCTAGGTCCATGGTGGCAAACCTATGGCATGTGTGCCAGAGGGGGCACTCAGAGTCTTCCTTGTGGGCACATGTGCCATCACCCCAGGACTGAATTTGCCAGAGTTCATTACTAAAAAGCCAGAGGAACACAGGGCCAGGCTGCTTTCTTCTCCCTCTCCATGTGTGCATGAGGATATTTCTCATATCACTGCACCTCTACAAGATTTTCCATCACTGTCTTAAGGCATCTAGCAAAAAGGAAAGAGAAAACAGTTCTAAAGAAGAACGATACTAAAGTTCACTGGATTTATAGGTATCTCAAAGGAAAAGACCAAGATTAATGCTATCAGAGCTCCCACTTACTCAAGGACTAGAAAGACAAGGAAGACCATAGCAAAGATATGCTCTTTCCACAACATCCCTTTCAAGGGCCTGCCTAGCCACCAGCATTATAAAATAAGCTGATATGTTCCTAATAACCTGAACATTACCTGAGCCACAATGAAGCCAGCAGTTAACTGGAATCATATCCAAGTTTAATTAGAGAATACAGCTTCTGTCTATATGATGTGATTTTTTAAACTGGGGGCTCATAACAATCATGACTGAAGTGATAACTTTTCATCAAAAACAATCTCCATAAAAGTCACAAAATAGGAAACTACATGAACGTTATTGCCCTAAGCTTAAACAAGCTGTTTATCAGGAGTCAAAATGGCAGAGAAGGTAAATAGAGTCATCTGATCTCTACCAAATTACTCTTAAAAAAACTATGATTTAAATCCACAAAATATATTCTGGAACAGAAAAACCCACAAAAAATCAAGGTAAAGCAAAATTTCAGCCCAAAGCAATTTAAAAGGCCAGCATGAGGGATCTAGTGCACCAGGGTGGAGGTGTAGTACAATATGCCAGGGCAGGTCCACCACAGCAACAGGCCTTGAATACAACTGAAGCAGTAGCAAACGTTTCCTGAACTCTCAGTCACAGGTGGTAAGGGGGATTACACAGTTGCTTAGTAGGAGAGTACAGGAATCCCTTTGCTGGCTCAAGGTGTAAGACTCTTGTCACGTTGCCTATACTCAGAACCAGATCACACTCCATGGGTACAATCTGAGAGCAATAAGGAGCACTAGAAGACACCAGTACTTGTGGCCACAGGGGAGCAGGGGACCCTGGTCACAGTTCCAAGGGGGAAAAGATCACTTGGGGTTACTCATAGACCAGAGCTCGCAATGGGAGTTTTACACACACTTCTCCTTACATCATACCACCTTAGAAGAATTGAAATCAGATAGATTCCGAGAGTCAGCTTTGAAGGCAGCTACACAAAGAACCTGAAGCTTGGAACAGTGTTACCTTTACCACAGTTACAAAACTCAATTTTATTATTAAAATTTTTTCTTATTTTCTTATTAAAAGAAAAGAAAAAGGCTGGAAAAGTGAGCAAACAAAAAACATAACAACAACATAGAAAGTTTTTTTTGTTGACAGTGAAGACCAAAACACAAGTTCAGAAGACAACAAAGTCAATTCTGCTGCATGCAAACTTCCAAAAAAAGTATTCATTTCACTCAAGCTCAAAAAGAATTAATGGATGAGATGAAAAAGGATTTTAAAAATCAAATAAGAGAGGTAGAAGACAGATTGGGGAAACAAATAAAAATGATACAGGAAAATCATGAAAAAAGAGTCAACAGCTTTGCAAAGGAGTCACAAAAAATACTGAAGAAATTAATTTCTTAAAAAACAGAATAGGCCTATTGGCAAAAGAGGCATTACAATTTAAAGAAGAGAAAAAAAACTTTTTTTAAAAAGTAGAACTGGCCAGATGGAAAAATATATACAAGAATGCACTAAAGAGAAGAACTACTTGAAAAGAAGAATAGGCCTATTGACAAAAGAGGCATTATAATTTAAAGAAGAGAAAAAAACTTTTTTAAAAAGTAAAAGTGACCAAATGGAAAAGGAGGTATAAAAATTCACTCAAGAAAATCATGTTTTAAAAATTAAAATTGGGCAAGTGGACATTTTAATGACTCCATGAGACATCAAAAGACAATCAAACAAAGTCAAAAGAATGAAAAATAGAAGGAATGTGAAACACTTTAATGGAAAAACAAGTGATCTAGAAAATAAATCCAGGAGAGATAATCTAAGAATTACTGGACTACCTGGAAGTCATGACCAGAAATGAGCCTAGACATCTTTCAAGAAAATTATCAGGGGGCAGCTGGGTAGCTCAGTGGAGTGAGAGTCAGGCCTAGAGACAGGAGGTCCTGGGTTCAAACCCGGCCTCAGCCACTTCCCAGCTGTGTGACCCTGGGCAAGTCGCTTGACCCCCATTGCCCACCCTTACCAATCTTCCACCTATGAGACAATACACCGAAGTACAAGGGTTTAAAACAAAACAAAACAAAAAAAAAGAGAAATTATCAAAGAAAAGTTCCCTGATATTGTAGAACTAAGGGCAAAATAGAAATTGAAAGAATTAACTGATCACCTCCTAAAAGATATCCCAAAAGGATAACTCCAAAGAAAATTATAGTCAAATTTCAGAACTCTCACATCAAGGAGAAAATATTACAAGAAGCTTAAAAGAGACAATTCAAATGTTATGGAGCTACAGGATAACACAAGATTTAGTAATTTCTACCTTAAAGAATTTGAGGGCCTGGAATATGATATTCCAGGGACCAAGGATATAGGACTTCAACTGAGAATCACTTACCAAGCAAAATTGAGTATAATCCTTCAGGGGAAAAATGGGTAGTCAATGAAAAAGAGGATTTTCAAACATTCCTAATGAAAAGAGGGCAAATTGCTGGAGGTAGAAGTCAGAAACTAAAGAGAGGTAGATAGGATGGAGAGTAATACAGTAATCACAATGATGCAAAAAATTTTACAAGTCTTTCTAATAAAGGCCTCATTTCTCAAATACATAAAGAAATGAGTTGGATATATAAGAATACAAGTCATTCCCTAATTTATAAAAGGCCAAAGAATATGAACAGGAGATTCTCAGGCAAAATAATTAAAGTTCTCTTTAGATAAGCAAAAAAAAAAGTTCTATTCAGAACATTTAGAATTATTAGAGAAATGCAATTTAAAACAACTCTGAGGTACGATCCCATACCAATTAGACTAGTTATTATGACAGAAAAGGAAAATGACAAAAATCTGGAGGAAATATGGGAAAATTGAGTCATGAATGCACTGTTGGGGGAGTTGTGAACTGATTCAGTCATTCTGGAGAGTAATTTGTACCTATGCTCAAAGAGCTATAAAATAACACATATCCATTGACCAAGAAATACCATTAGTCTGTTTGTTTCCAAAAAGAGGTTTTTTTTAAAGGAGAAGGATCTATAGGTACAAAAATATTTAAAGCAGCTCTTTTTGTAGGGACAAATGATAGGAAAGTGAGGAGATACCCATCAATAGGAGAACAACTATATGATTGTAATAGAATACTATTGTGCTTAAAGAAGTAAGATCAGGAGAAGCTCAGAAAAAACCCAGAAAGACTTATATGACCTGAACTAGAGTGAAATAAGCAGAACCAGGAGAACATTACCAACAGTGACAGAAATTCTGTATAATGAGCAACTGTGAATAACTTAGCTATTCTTTTTTATCTTTTTTTAAAACCCTTAACTTCTGTGTATTGGCTCATAGGTGGAAGAGTGGTAAGGGTGGGCAATGGGGGTCAAGTGACTTGCCCAGGGTCACACAGCTGGGAAGTGTCTGAGGCCGGATTTGAACCTAGGACCTCCCATCTCTAGGCCTGACTCTCCATCCACTGAGCAACCCAGCTACCCCCTCTTTGCTATTCTAAATGATCCAAAATCCAATGATCCAAAACTATGCAAAAGGACTCATGATAAAAAATGCCATCTGCTTCCAGAGAAACAGAACTGATAGAGTATGAACCAGACCAAAGCAAAATTTTTTTTTCACTTTCTTTCCTAATATCTTTTTCTATTTGAGTTTCCTTCCACAAATGGGTTAACATAGAAAAATGTTTTACATGATTGCACATGTAAAATCTATGAGATTGCTTACCATATCACCAAGGATTGGGGAGGAATGGAAGGGAAAGGAGAGAGGGGCAGAATTCGAGATTCAATATTCTTTGAAAAATGTTGGAAATTGTTTTTGCATGAAATTAGGGGAAAATAAAAATTTTAAGAACAAGATAATTATCATAAAAGGTTTAATATTATTCCATGTTGAAGGAATCAGCTTATGATATTACAACATTACTTTGTAAACCCCCAGTAAAACATAAACTCCTAGATATCAAGGAATCATATGCCTTGCCTATCTAGAACTTAATTACATTCCCTTGCATGTTCTAGGTGCTTAAGAAATCCTTGTTAGATTTCAAATGGTAATTTGCGATAGGTATTGAAGACATAAAGGCAAAAACAGGAACTAGTCCCATCCATTAAACAATTTATTCCAGGGGGTCGGGGGCTGGGGAATACAATATATATACCAAGGTGAAATCTGAGAGAATTTGAGGATAGAAAGAGCCTATAAAGTGGTAAGAGCATGAAAATAAAAGAAAAGTCTAGGGAAGAGACAATACATGGCATGGAAACTGAAGAGCATTAGCTACTCTAAGAATCTGAGGAAGGAGTTTGTGCCAGAAAAGAGAGACAGCCTGTGAAAAGATGTGCAAACAAGAGCTGGAATGTCAGCTTTGGATAAGAGGTTAGTTTCTTGATTTCGGCTTAAACATAGGATTTATGAAGGGGTATAATGGGAAATGTCTTGAAAAGTAGCTTGATGATGGTCATTTTTATTCTTCTACCTCTCTAGTCCTATTTGATATTCTGCTCCCTTCATGCTCTCTCCATTCCAGGCCAACTGCCCTACTAGCTATTCCCTATACACAGCATAACGCCTCTTTTCTCTCATACAGATATCTCATGCTTGAAATGTCCTCCATCCTCGTCTTTAAAAATCCGGCACTCCCTTTGGAAATGCAGTTCATGCGCCATTTGCCACATCGGGACTTTGCTGATCTGCCAGTCTCTTCCTTGTAAAATTATTTCCTCTTGCTTTGGATATTATTCAGTCACGTGTCTGTGTTTCCTGTTCTAACCTCCTTGAGGGCAAGAATCATTTTGCTTTCCATCAATTAATAAGCATTCATGCAGGGTTTGCCCATTGGCCAGGCACTATGCTAAGTGTTGCTCAAACAGAAAGAACGCCAGTCCCATCAGGGAGCTCACATTTTAATCACAGAAATAGCACATCTATACAAAGTAGTTTTGTTTGGAGTTTTGTGTGTGTGTGTGTGTGTGTGTGTGTGTGTGTGTTAGTTTGGATGAACTGCTTTATTTATCTTCATTTTTCATTATTTATCTAAAGATCTGAATTTCTGAGTAGGAAAAGAGCACGAGAGTGCAAAGGCAGCACATGCAGCCCAATTAGAAACCTTTGGCTTTACAAGTCTTTCCTTAAGAAGCCTATCAGGAGGGGCCATAGTAAACCTGGAGCTGGAAGAGGTTTGACTTCCAGACCACTCCCCGGGGCATTGTCTAGCCACGGATGACCCGGGAGCCCCCTCTAATTCTACCTGTTATAGCTTCATCAAGGCCAAATTGGCTTCTCTGCTCCTTCTAGCCATTGCTCCTGACTCTGTCTTCTGTGGCCAAGAAGGACAAGTTGACTTTCTTCCACATGACAGTCTTTTTAAGAATTTAGACATTCTCTTATTACGTGCAAGTCTTTTCTTCTCCAGGCTAAACATTCACAATTGGCTGATTCCTTTGATCAATCCTGACATAACTGGATTTCATGTCTCGGCACCATCTTTAATTCCCCTTCTCGAGGTGCTCTCTGGCCTCTCCACGTCCTTCTGAAGACCTGCTCCCCAGGGTTACATGCAAAATGCAAGTGCGTTCTGCCTAAAAAAGATCAGAAAGGCAGGATTCCTTCTCTCATTATTCATAGGAAAAGTCCAATAATGCCGCCTGAACCGCACATTGGGTTTGCTTTTTGGTTGCTACATGACACTTGATATATTTTTAGGATCATGAATCCTCCAGACAGCAGGGTCTGGTGAACTCACTCTATGGAATGCTTTCCTTTGGTTCATTGTCCCTGCCTGAAGCTACTCCAGGAAAATCTCCAAAAGGAAACTCAGACATAGCTCTTGTCGAGAGTGCAGAGCTGAGGGAAACCTCAGAAACCATCTGATCGAATCCCCTCTTTCACCAATGAGGAGGCAATGGCCTATGGAGTCCAAATATTTGTTCAAAGTGTCGTAAGTAGTAAGTGATAGAAACAGGATTTGAATCCTGGTCTTCCCACTATACTCTGCTGCCTCAAATGGCACATGGCCCGAAGCTGGGCAAGAGAAGTGCACAAATAACTATTCTCTGAGGGAGGGCGAGATAAATCCAAAGAACTAGCAAAAATCTTAGAGAGGAAATTTAAGGAAGAAGAATTCACATTTACTCAGAGAGGTCAAATATCATTTCAAGAAGTAGGAGGCATCATATGTGAGCTGGTATTTGACGAAAACTTATTAGGCTGTACTTTTGGTGAGGCTAAAGATCTCATCGACAGCATTTTAAAATGGAATTTATTCTCATCTCACAGGGACTGTTTGCAGCGAACATAGCAGTGTGAATGCATTCAAGAAGATGGGCTAACCAGCTCCCAGGCCACTTGCAGCCACCTTGCTCACATCTGCACAAGGTCCGAGCGAGGCATTTCCATTTTTACCAAAGATGTCGTCTTTTGACGGTTCCAAATCCCACATATGTCAAGTTGGTTAGATGTGCTGAAGTATGTAAAATTATTCACTGATTTCCCTGAGCCTGCCTGGGAAATCAAATATTCCTAGACTCAGAAATGCCTGAAAATCAGAATATGAGGTCTGACTACACACTGGAACAACTCCCAAGTGGGAAAGAGGCAGCACAGGGATATTGGCAGATCCACTAAGCCTTCTCTTTCCTTCCTTCTTTCCTTCCTTCCTTCCTTCTGGTTAAAAAGTGCAGGTGACCTTTTTAGTTGCTTTGTCTCCCTCAAATTGAATCCCCTTGCCTGAAAGGCTCTTGTTGTGTTGGTGTTGAAGTTTCTGAGTCTTTGGGGAAGGTGCCCAGAATTGAGTGGAATGAAGAGGGCCACCTGGCCTCTTGTGGTTTCATTCACTGGCTTCAAAAATGCTCTTCAAGAACTTGGTTTGGCCATTCCCCAACTGATAAATGGGCAAGGGACATGAATAGGCAATTTTCAGATAAAGAAATCAAAACTACCAATAAGTACATGAGAAAGTGTTCTAAATCTCTAGTAATTAGAGAAATGCAAATCAAAGCAACTCTGAGGTACCACCTCATACCTAGCAGATTGGCTAACATGACAGCAAAGGAAAGTGGGGAATGTTGGAGGGGATGTGGCAAAACTGGGACATTAATGCATTGCTGGTGGAGTTGTGAACTGATCCAACCATTCTGGAGGGCAATTTGGAACTATGCCCAAAGGGGCTTTAAAAGACTATCTGCCTTTTGATCCAGTCATATCACTGCTTGGTTTATACCCCAAAGAGATAATAAGGAAAAAGACATACAAAAATATTTATAGCCACACTCTTTGTGGTGGCAAAAAATTAGAAAATGAGGGGATGCCCTTCAATTGGGAAATGGCTGAACACATTGTGGTATCTGCTGGTGATGGAATACTATTGTGCTCAAAGGAACAAAGAACTGGAGGAATTCCATGTGAACTAGAATGACCTCCAGGTATTGATGCAGAGCGAAAGGAGCAGATCTGGGACAACATTGTACTCAGAGACTGATACACTGTGGTCCAATCGAACATAATGGACTTCTGTACTAGCAGCAATGCAAGGACCCAGAACAATGCTGAGGGACTTATGAGAAAGAAAACCAGCCACATTCAGAGGAAGAACTGTGGGAGGTGAAACACAGAAGAAAAACAACTGCTTGAACACATGGGCTGATGGGGATATTATTGGGGATGGAGACACTAACCGATAACTCTAGGCCAACCATCAATAATATAGAATTAGGTCTTGATCAATGATACGTGTAAAACCCAGTGGAATTGTGCGTCGGCTAAGGGGGGACTAGAGGGGCTTGGGGGAGATGGAAAGAACAAGAAACATGTAACTATGGGAAAATATGCAAAATTTAAATTTAAAAAAAAAAAAAGAATAACTTAGCTTGGGATTCAGTATTCTTGGCGCTCCCCTTCTCTAACAGGTGAGCCCAGGCAGCCCTGAGCATACATTGAAGCTTACTCATGGAATATTTGCCCCTGATGTTCCAGCCAAATCAGAAAGAAACAAAGAAGAGTCTAAGACAGTGATGGCAAACCTATGATACGTATGTCAGCACTGACACACGTAGCCATTTTTGATGACACGTGGCCACATGTGGCCTCATACAGAGAAGCATGGAGCCACATGCTGAGGATGAAACATTTGCTATAGTGTAGTAGATACTCTGTGTACTATAGATGACAATCCTACCTATATTAATTTACCTATTATGGTTTATTAAATACAGTTACATATTGCAATTATACATTTTTGCTATTTAAACTATAAATATCACAATATTATGGTGTGTTTTTTCTTTCTCAAAGTGACGCACCACCCGAGTGATGCTCAGTTTTTTGGCAGATTTTGTCACACCGAGCTCAAAAGGTTGCCCATCACTGGTCTAAGAGGAAACTGAAATTGGGCAGGAGGTAGATGGGTGTGCTTGCTCAGACCCAATGCCAAACTATGTCCAACTTCAAATGCAATCGCAGAACAATTCAGTCTCTATCACATCCCACAATGTCAACTGGTTCATAGAAAATAAGCACTGTTTTCTATCTAAAAATGTCTAAAAATCAAGCTTTCACTGACTTCCCTGAGGAGATATGGCTTCCTCCCCTCCCTTCCTCCTCCTATTCTTCCTCTTAAACCATCATAAAGCTTCCAGAAGCTGCATTATAGAGTCAGAAGGGCTGAGTTCAAGGCTTCAGTCTACCAGTGCCTATCCACATGATGTTAGAGAAGTCACTCAACATCTCTGAGCCTCAGTTTTCTCAAAAACAAAGTAGAGAGAATAGTGCTTGCAGATCCTTTCCTCAAGGGCTGGCTGTGAGGCAGAAAGGAATAGAAAGAGAGAATGGTGGAAGAGAGGGAGGATGAAGAGAAGAGGGAGGAGGTGTTAGAGGAGGGGAGAAAAAGAGGAGGAGGAGAAGGAGGAAGGAAGATGAGAAATGGGAGAGTAAATGTAGAGAGAAGAGAGAGTCCACAGCAAGCCCTCCCCACACATACACACACACATTGTTGGAGCAATCCACCAATATTTATGAAGCACTCACTATGTGCCAGGTACTGTGCAAAGCACTGGGGATATAGAAAGAGGCAAAAGATAGTCTCTGCCTTCAGGGAGCTCCCACGCTAATGGAATGAAGAGGATACAGCACAAAAGACTGAGAACAAGAACAAGGAGTCACATTGGAAGGAAAGACAAGAGAGCCGCAAAGGAACTGGTATGTGTGTGTTGGAGGTGGGGTGTCCAAAGCGAGAGAGGGCTCAAGAAGAAATGCCCATAATCCATGATGAGGCTGAATGTCAGCCCTAGAACTCTGCATCAATTATTCTGTGCCCTCCACTTTGCAGTTTCTCTAGTTGATGAGTGTATCCTTGTTTGAAAGGTGTGGGGGGGGGGGGGGAGCAAGGAGATGCTTGTTTATACCAAGTGTGTCATTTCTTCTAAAATTATACGGAAGAAAAATTTTAAAAAGCCTCATAAAAATGCTAATTGTTTTGAAATGATCATTCCCCAGCTGGGATGCTGTGGAAAGGACGTGGATTGCTGGAGGCAAGGGAGTAAAATCTCAGCTCCTCCACAGACCTGACTGAAAATCAGGCATGCCAGATCAATCGAGGCATAACAAGGGTGCTTAGCTATCCATGCGAGATGCCCTCAAAGCTAGTTTGAGCCAGTGTGGATATTGCAATATCTTGATGAAACAGGACTCCTGGGAATGACCTTCATACCCTGTGCTGGGAGAGGAAAAGTTCCAGAAGGAGAGGGGGATAGCGGGAAACCAGCAAACAGCCTTGGTTGGTGAAAGCAAACAGTGAAGATAAAACTGCAGAGAACAGTGGCACCCACATGGCCCCAGCCAACTTTCTCAGAAGACCTGGAAATGAAGGGTAGATGAGCAGAAGGTGGGAATTGGGAGTGCTTCAGCTACAGAAATCCAAGTGCAACCAGATTCAGGGGGTTGTCCCTTGGCCCCATTTGCCAATTAGTGACAACCAAATGATTGGCATTCAGTGCCTTAATTCCCAATCCTCTAAGCTATAATACATAAACCAAAAAGAAATGACTGTGTTAGTGAACAAGCATGCACTAAGTATTTACAAGATGCCAGGGACTAGACTAAGTGCTAGAAATATAAATTCCAAAGGCAAAACAGCCTCTCCCCTCAAGGAGTATACATTCTAGTAATGGGAGTCAACATATATGGAGTGGTTGGCCGGGAAGGGAAAGAGCTCTATGAAGAATCTGTGTCCCAGGATTGGAAGAGAATTAGGAGAGCATGAAATATGCCCTTCCACTATGCCCAAAGGGCTATAAAAGACTGCCTGCCCTTTGATCCAGCCATACCATTGTTGGGTTTGTACCTCAAAGAGATCATAGATAAACAGACTTGTATGAAAATATTTATAGCTGTGCTTTTTGTAGTGGCAAAAAACTGGAAAATGAGGGGATGTCCTTCAATTGGGGAATGGCTGAACAAATTGTGGTATATGCGGGTGATGGAATACTATTGTGCTAAAAGGAATAATAAACTGGAGGAATTCCATGCAATTTGGAGAGACCTCCAGGAAGTGATGCAGAGTGAAAGGAGCAGAGCCAGAAGAACATTGTACACAGAGACTGATATACTGTGGTAAAATCAAATGTAATGGGCTCCTGTACCAGGAGCACTGCAATGACACAAGACAGCTCTGAGGGATTTATGGTAAAGATGCTACCCACATTCAGAGGAAGGACTGCAGGAGAGGAAACATATAAGATAAACAATTGCTTGAATGCATGGGCTGAGGCGGACATGAATGGGAAATAGACCCTGAACAAGGACACATGTTACAACCAGTGGAAATGTGCGTTGGCCATGGGTGGGAGGAGAGCGGGGGGTGAAGGGGAAAGTAGGGGCATAAAGTATATAAACAGGTTAAAAACAAATATTAATAAATGTCTAATAAAAAAAAGAAATATGTCCTTCCAATTTCATTTTACAGAGAAAAAGACTGAGAACAAGGAGTCACATTGGAAGGAAAGACAAGAGATCCACAAAGGGACTGGTATGTGTGTGTTGGAGGTGGGGTATCCAAAGCTAGAGAGGGTTCAAGAAGAAATGCCCATAATTGGTGGTGAGGCCAGATGTCCAAAAGAAGGCCCCAAAGAGGAAGGACCTGGAATATGCATGGCTCCCAATCTGCTATTTTGAAGATTCTTATCCAAAGCCCAACAACAATTTCATCTTGTCTTGATGTCTTACAGATGAAAAACTTTGTACTTTATCGTATGTCTCATGGACCACAGCCACTTGGGAAAATGTAACTGAAGTCTACTCTACAGACAAGAAGCCTAGAACTAGGAGCAATGAATAGATGCCAAAATGAGGCAAATTTAGACTTGAGGCCAAGAAAGGCTTTCTAAAAATGAGAACAGAGTGAGCCATCTCTGAAGTTCAAGAGTGGGATTCCTATCAGTGGGAGGCTTTCCAACAGAAGCTGGACTACAAAATCAGGGACATCCAAGAAGGGGTTGGGTGAGAGGCCAGCCTCAGATGGGCCATCCATCTGAGAGATTCCATGAGTCTGTGACTCAGTTCTCAGAGCCCAAGTTGATTAGATGCTCCTGTGCAAAACTAAGGGAACTGTAAATTCATCAGCTCTGAATGCTTTGAATAGAAGATAAAGCTATAGCCATACAACTGCATACAAGTGTTAGAGAAGACCCAAGTCTGATAGAAGTACCAAATAGCCAATAATCTCAATAAGGATTATAAGGGAATGATGAAATGGAGAAAATAGCTTGAAATGGATGTGGGACTAGTTTCTTGCAGCCAGATGTGCCAACACCTGTTGCATTCTCCCCACTCTGGAATGAACATGGTGATAAGATTGTAAAGAAGGTGTATGCCTTTGTTTTCAAGGCAAATTCTTGCAGCACATGTACAAAAGAATTTCTGCTCACTTTTATGGTAGCAGCAAAGGCTTTCTAAAAAAGAGAAGGGCTGACAAAGTCCAATCCCATTAAATGAGCAACCAAACTGAGCGCTCACTCTGTAACAACCACACACTGATCACTGGTATGTGACCTGGTTCTCACTCAGTTTATTACCAATCAATATCATACACAATTTTTCTAAATTAGTTTCAGGGTGGTGTTCTAGCATCGAATGTTCAGCTCCTTGGATGTCCTACCAATACAAATGGACTTTGGGCTCTGGCCACCTTTTGCAGGGGATGGAATAATTCTGTTGTCTGGTGAAATGGCAGTGTCCAAATGCATGGGCTCATTGGATGGGTCTAGGGACCACATTTTGATGGGTCTCAATGGCCAGATCTCGCCTAACCTTATTGCATGAGTCCTTTTCCTCCCACCTACCATAGAAATGGGACATCTGGCAGAGTCAGGGGGCCAGAGCAGTGACTTCTAATCCTTCATATGGAATTACAAGGGCAACATATCAAATCTAACTTTGGGGAAAAGAAACTGATTTCCCACATTTTCCTTCTATTCTTGGGATAATGGGATTTGAGCTGGAGTATAGAGAAATGCCTCTCACTGAAGGCTATTTTCATGACTTTCTCAGCTGAGCCTGTAAAATGAAATGGCAGAGCTGTACATTTTTAGATCTTCCTCTTAAGGAAAACTCTCTTCATCAGTCTCCAAACCTCAGGGCTCCCTGAGGCAGCAGATTTAGGAATTCATCTTACCTGGCCCCCGACATACCTAGTCAAAAAAATATGTAGTTCAAATAATCAACTCTTTATTTTTTTATTGGGAAGACATTAAAAACTACACAGGGTTGTCAAAGTGGGCATGGAATCCCTTAACTGCCAGGTGCAATTAAAAGAACAGCATAATCTCTCTATGTGGCCTTCCCAGCCATGGACAATGAAGTATCTCTAGAAAGTGGGAAAAGTAGAGGCTTCCCAATTTCAACCCAATTTAGGAAACAATCCTTCCTCCACACACTTATTCATACATAGAAGATATAGTCAAAAAGTATTCCTCCCTCCTCACAAACCTAGCATAGTCAAAATGCAGAGGATATCCTAAGGCATAAGGAAGCTGTTTCTTCAACATTCATTCAACATGTATTTCTTAAATGACTACCAAGGTTTGTACATAATTGTGTTTAGTATTGGGGATTCAAGTTTTTAGATGTATGTGATGAGTAATGATGGCAATCTCTACCCTTGAGAATTTTCCAGTTTTGGTGGGGAAAGATATATGGAAACAGGGGAGCATGATGCAAAATAAGATACGATGGGAGCAATGGAGTATCCCAAAGCATATCTTTAGGAAAATCTCTGTAGCCAATTACTGGATTAGGGTAGGTACACAGCATACAGAAGCAAAACAAACAAACAAAAAGACAGTATTATTATATTTGATAACCCCAACGACCCTACTTACTGAGGAAAGGACTTGCTTTTGAACCAAAATGGCTAGAGAAAATGAAAAACAGTTTGACAGAAATTAGTTTTAGATGAATAGTTCACACACCATATACCAAGATGAATAAATAACTTAGAATCATGAAATCATATCATAAACAAAGTAAGAAGCAAGGACGAAATTATGTTTAAGGTGCATGGATAGGGGAAATTGCATGACTAACCAAGTTACAGAGGGAATCACGAGAAGAAAAATTAATTTTCATTATATAAAATTTAAAAGCTTTTGTATAAACAAACCTAGTATGGAAAATTAGAAGGGAAACAGATGCTTAAAGTACTGTTACAAGTTTTCTATGATAAAGATCTCATCCTGAGATAATAATTGATTCAAATGTATAAAACTTAGAGTTATTCCCACAAAAGATAGATGGTCAAAGGATATGTTTGAATAGAATGTTTTCAAAGGAAAACAAGGTATCAAGTTGTCACGTGAAAAAGTACACTAGCTCACTAATAATTAGAAAACTATAAATTAAAATAATTTTGAGGTTCTACCTCATATGTACAGACTATCAAAGATGACAATTTTTTAATTAATAGGTATACTCATGCATTATTGGTGGAACTGTGAAATAATTGCTATCCATTTTGGAAAGTAATTTGTAACTATGCTCCAAAAGTTATTAAGCAGCATACACTCTTTGTTCCAACTATACCACTATTAGGACTATATCCCTAAGAAATCAAAGAGAAAAGGAAAAGATCTATATGTACAAAAATATTCATAGCAATTCTTTTAATGTTAGGCAAAAATGGGAACTTAAAAGAGGAACCTTTGGGGTGAATGTATAAATACCTCATGGTATATGAATGTGATTGATAGATTATGTTGGTGCCATAAGATATTATCAAATGAAAAATTTCAGAAGAAATTAGGAAAAGCTTTATGAACTGATGCAGAGTGAAGCAAGACCAACTAGGAGAATGATTTGCTCAATTTAAACAACATTACAGGGGGAAGGAGGGGGAGCTTTGAAAGATTTTAAGACTCTGACCAACAGAATGATAAATGATGATCGGAAGAAGGAATAAGTAACAAACCCTTCTCCTCCTGAGAGAGATGATGAATTTAAAATGTAGAAAGAGACACATATTTTCAAAAGTGGCTACTGTAGAAATTTGTTTCACCAGTACATAATGTGCAAACATACTGAGGACTCTGGTTTTCATTTGTCTATTTTTGCTTAATGAGTAAGTGACATGATGGGAGGGACAGATTAATGGGGAAATATTTATTACTTGTGAAGAAAAATACAATTAAAAGAGAAAACTGAGGAGATATAAAGTACACTGAGTGGGTGGAGAAGCTCACAGAAGACTTCACAGAG
This sequence comes from Gracilinanus agilis, assembly GCF_016433145.1. Taxonomy (NCBI): domain Eukaryota; kingdom Metazoa; phylum Chordata; class Mammalia; order Didelphimorphia; family Didelphidae; genus Gracilinanus; species Gracilinanus agilis. The sequence goes on from NC_058131.1 coordinate 698,069,852, forward strand.
GAAATGACACATGAGCTAGCTCTTATATAGTGAATTTTGAAGATTGTGAACGCAAAGATGAGTGAATTCATTCCAACCACAACAGATACAAGTTTAATGGCCTTGGCAAAGTCCCTTGATAGGAGACGGAATGTTGAGCAATCCAGATTGTCTAGAACATAGAATGTAAGAAAGAGGGGCACTGTGAAATTAGGTTATGAAGGAGATTAGAACTTGTTTGTGGAAGGCTTTAAATACTATTGCAGGAGATTGGATTTTATTCTATAAGTATGGTCTGCAGTGGCGTAGCATAGACCGAACTGACTGGGGAAGGTTATTTTGGCAGCTATGTGAACGGGGAACCCAAATGAGAAAGGGAGCCTGGATTGGAAGCAAACTGGTTAAGACTACTGCAACAATCCTAGAGAGAGAGATGATGGCCTGGACTTTGCATTTTGGCCATTTAAGTGAGGAGAAAGGTATAGATAAAAGAGCGATTTTAGAAGTTAGATACAACTCTCTGCCTTGGCTAGAAAAGAGAGAATGAGGACAGAGAAGAAACAACTTCTTTCTGGGAGAGAATGAGTTAAAGGCTAAGGTGAAGGCTGAGCTCAGTCACTCCCTACCAACTCCAAGATCAAATTCAAAATCTTTTGTTGGGCATTCAAAGCCCTTTATAAGCTAGACTTCTCCTACCTTCCCAGTGCAAATTTTCCAATCCAATGACACTGAACTCCTGGCTATTCTGTAAACAAGACCCTCTATCTCTTAGCTCCGAGTATTTTCTGTATCTGTCGCTCATGCCTAGAATACTCTTCCCCCTTATTTCTACTTCCTATTTTCCCTGGCCTCCTTCAAGGCCCAACTAATATACCATCATATACAAGAAGACTTCTCTCTTAATTCTACCTTCCCTCTGTTCATTATTTTCGATTTATTCCATCGATGGCTTGTTTACACAAATTCCACAGCTTGTTGCCTTTCCCATTAGGTTGCACAGTCCCTAAGAGTAGGGACTGCCTTTGACTTCCTTTTGTGTGCCCAGAGCTTGGAACATTGCCCGGCATATAGGAGGAACTTAAACATTAATTGACTAGGAAAATGATCAGATATGGGAGATGAAGAAGAGAAAGAATGTCAGGGAAGATTCAGAAGATTCGAGTTTTTCTCCCAGGACAGATCTGTTCCCCTGAGGGGATACTTTTAGAAGCCGTTTTATTCTCTTTGCATATGTCCAATACTCTCACATCTCCTTTTCATGTGCTTTATTGGGAAGAGAACAGATACTTCTGCATAGAAATAAACCTGAGAGTGGGTAACTCAAGGTCTGAATGGATTTTCAGCTCATATAAGCATCACCCACAACCAGGAATAAAAATGAATGGAATGAGCTGATCATCATATATCAAAATGCTGAAGGGCCAAAAGAGTCAAACATTCCATTAGGCTCCACTGAACATTTCAGAAATGGAAATTCTGATTTTATATTCTTGAAGCAAACATTTAATGAAAATCTAATATGACACAAAGTTAATTCTGTGTGCTTGAACAATTACACAGAAAGACACAAGACTTTAGATTGGCTTGAAAATTATAGCTATATGAGAGCTAGGCCCTAGATTCCCTTGGGATCGTGAGGGATTGGAGCCTTCAGGAATTTGCATGTCATTTATGCAAATCTCTATGATTAAGAACTCAAAGTCTAGGATGTGATACTACTGGCTGTAGAAGAATGGATTCCAAGTCATTTGGGGGAACCAGACAATTCAAACTCAGCCATCTCTCATGGGGGGAAAATATTGTTCCCAGTTATGTCTCCTGCCACTGCTGGAATGGACCATTTGCAAGGAATATCAGAGGTGGCCATATGTTGACAGTGAGAGCCTCCATACTGGCCAAACCAGATGATGCTCTCTGCCTGTGGTGACTGGCTTTGAATCGAATGATAACACCAGAAGGAACTTGGATTCCCATTGAAATGAGCCTTAGGAAGAAATCTTGAATAAGAAAATGAAGAACCGGAGACACAGGTGGTGAGCTGCCATCATTATGCCTTAGAGAGAGACTGCGACCAGTGGGATTCAAGGGGACCAAGATTTAAAACAGAATTGGGAAGGGGAAGGGAGGAGGAGTGCTCCAGGGAAATTCTGGCAAAAGATAAAAGTCTGCTAGGGTGAAAAACAGATGTTGAAATGTAAAGAAAAATATCTACAAAGCAGATATTCTCCCCTTAGAAACTGTAAAAGCCCAAAATACCCCAAGGAAATTTTGCTTCCTAGGCATACTCTATCTTCATCCCTCAGTCCTCAGACTCTCAGATAAATAAGACTCCCAAAAGAGTAAGGGAGGTAATGCTGATTGTGTTGGTTTTAATCACCCCTAGGTCTGGGTGGGCTGCCCTAGAAAGAGAGGAGGCTGTTGAGCCAGGATTTGTCCAAGAGTAAATGCAAGACTTCTCCCTTCTCTGGTCCAGAGGAGACAAACTAAGAGCTCAGGCTATGAGGAATTAGGAGGGAAGTTGCTTCTGTCACTCCTAAGTTCAGAAGCATTGCTCTAGCAGAAAATGCTGTGTAGCACCCCAGCACCAAAGAGGGAAGGATCACCCAGGCCCATCCAGAAGCTGAAGGCAGAAGAGACTAAAGATCACCAACACAGAATTAAGGATCCTGGCTGTTCAATCTGCCCATCAGAGAAACTGTTTCCTAAAGATGGCCCAGCCATTCAGCAGTCTGCTCCAAGTGAACAGCAGTGACTGTTCCCTCCCCAACACCCTTTAGAAAGAGAAAAGACATCTCAGCCCTGGCAGTTCCAGTGCCAGGAAGACAAAAGCAATAGATCTACTCTGGGCCATTGTGCTGGATGTATGAAGAAAGGTAAGCCTATAGCTCTCCTCCCCCTAGTGAGTGCCTACATTAGGGAGAGAGATGCTCCATTTAGGAAAAGAGGTTCTGGTACTATGAGACATCTGCATTGTCTGGATCACAGTGACTGGTACCTCTCCTTATCTCCCCACAGCATAGACTTGTCTCCCCCTCCCACACCCTAACTCTAACCCTGCCATCTCCCAGACACAGGGTTGTAGGAAGTGCCAACCTTCCCTGAAGTCGAAGGCACCACTAACCACACTGTTGGGAGTCAAAAGCTGTTAGGAAAGGGCCAGTGCCCCAGATGGCTGCCCTCCAGCACTGACCTCCACTCCGGATGCCTTTCTCTCAATTAGTTTCTGACTGAGAGAAAAATGGGTTGTCATGGAGCCAACAGTATGTTTCCCTACCCAAAGGGCATGTAACTGGACCATGAGATAGGTTGGTACAATAGACCATTTTCTGAAGGACCTTGTATACAAGTGTGAGAAGACTTCCATTTGGTTTCTCTATCTCACTCTTGTCTTCTCCAAACTTCTAAATAGGCATTTTCGTTTTTGAGCAATGGATATGTTAGAGCCACCCTACCTGGTTATCATATTCACTCTAAAGCAGTACAATTGAATCCAACTTAAAATAGATCCTTAATATAAAAACCCAGATTCATTATTAAAAACAAACAGAGGGGGCATCTGGGTAACTCAGTGGATGGAGAGCCAGGCCTAGAGACGGGAGGTCCTAGGTTCAAATCTGGCCTCAGACACTTCCCAGTTGTGTGACCCTGGGCAAGTCACTTGACCCCCATTGCCTAGCCCTTACCGCTCTTCTGCCTTGAAGCCAATACACAGGATTGACTCCAAGACGGAAGGTGAGGGTTTAAAAAAAACAGAGCAGAGGATTTCCAGGTAGAAGATACCTTTGAGGACATCCAGTCAAACCTCTACATTTTGCAAATGAAGAAATGAGACCTTACGAGTAAAAGTGACTTGTCCAAGGTCTTATAGGATTTAGTAGCAGAAATCAGGATTTGAATTCAGATTTTCTACCTCTAAATTCAAGAGTATCTTCACTAGACCATATAATGATCATTTATTTGCTTTGTGAGGAAAGCCCTAGCTTTACAAAAGGATTTATCTCAACATGATTCTGGTCTGCAAGCTCACCTTACTTGAATAGGACAAAAAACTGAGATTCCATAGGCATGGATTATCTTGCCAGGACTCTTCTGTTCAATTCGATTCAATTCATCAGGTGTCTTCTATGTGTGTGGCACTAAGCCAGGTCCTGGCCTTCTGAGGTAGCCATCAAGAATGATAAATAGGTAGATAGATAGATAGATAGATAGATGGATGGATGGATGGATGGATAGATGGTTGGATAGATAGATAAATGGAGAGAAGAGAAAGATAGATAGATAGATAGATAGATAGATAGATAGATGATAGATAGATAGATAGATAGATAGATAGATAGATAGATAGATAGATAGATAGATAGATAGAT
>NC_058131.1:698074597-698131601 GCF_016433145.1 Gracilinanus agilis
AATAGATAGATAGATAGATAGATAGATAGATAGATAGATAGATAGATAGATAGATAGATAGATAGATAGATAATATATAACTGTCCTGGAGTCTTCCTCTGACCACAAACATATGCTCACTCTCAAATGCATTTTCAAAGATTCCATTTCCAAATTTGGTTTTCACAAAGGTTTTAAGTGAGGCACAACAGGGCAGCTAGTGGGTTCAGTGGATAGAGAGCCAGGGCTAAAGATTAGAGGTTCTGGGTTCAAATCTGACCTCAGACACTTCCTAGCTCTGTGACTCTTGGCAAATCATTCAATTCCAGTTGCCTGGCTCATATTGCTCTTCAGGCTTGGAAGAGATATTTAATGTGATTTCTAAGGCAGAAAGTAGTTTTTTTTAAAAGAAAAGTAAGGCTAGATTCTTGTAATAAAATGGGCATGGCTTGCCTGTGACCACAAACCCCCAGAACAGAATCTGGGCCCTCGTCCCTACATCTTCACACCACAGGCAACAGGAGAAATCAGTGTCACCATCTGTAAATGTCCAAGTGGCATGAGAAAGAAGCCAAATGTGAAGTTGATGGCATACCTCAGTATCCCTGGGACATCATTTACTTGGTTCTGCCTGTGACCAGAAAGGGAAACAAATAATTGGGTTTCTTTCCCCTAAACAGAAGCCAGAATGCCCATCAGTGCTTTTCTGAAGAAGCAAAAGGTCCTGCTTCATTTCCCCCTCCAATCTCTAAAGATGAAATGAGACAGCTCTATCTATTTCCAAATGCCAGTTAGCTTAATTCAGCCTCACATAATAACATTACTTTGTCTGCAAGTCCCAGGTATTTCAAAGGTGAATAAGACTTCCAAAAACAAAGAAAAAATAATTTCCAAACTTCCAATTAATCCACGAGGTCAGACGCTTCCCACATTCTTTCTGATATCCCCCAGTTATGATGGAGCTTGACAGCACCATGTAGAAATGCATTTCTTCACCTTAACTGTAAAAGGTATCCACTATCAATAATTAACTAAGACAAGGACTCATTAAAATGTAATCCTTAACACTGGAAAAGCTAAAAAAGGGAAAGATGGCTTGAATTGAGAAAATAGTCTTCTCTTTCAATTACCTGTTCTCCCCTCTCCTAGTGCTCTGATTAAACTTTCATCCAAAGCAGTTCCAGATGAAGATATCAGAACATAATTCCTCAATTCAGCAAGTGGGAGTCCTCTTGGTATCTGCCAAGACAGATGAAGTGGAAAATGCGTGATTCTCTATATTCCTTCCTGTCTGCTCACGGGTCCCACAGGAACTGAGGCTGCTGGACTTGGGTGCTGGACTCCAGAGCTGCCTCAGTAACAGAGAGGCTGGCCTGCTCTGGCTCACACTTGGAATGAGAGAGATTCTTGGAGCCCACCATTCCTGTTTCACATCTATGAAGACTGAATTCAGGCCCAATAGGTAGCACAATGGCCTGCAGTGGAGAGAGCTGGGTTCATATCTGGCCTCGGGCACTTCCTAGCTCTGTGACCCTGGGCAAATCACCTAATCCCAATGGCCCAGCCATTACCACTCTTCTGCCTTAAAATCCATACTAGAACAGAGGGCAAGAGGTTTTTTTTTCTTTTAAAAAAAAAAGTCTAAACTCATGTCACAGGATAAAATTTCCTCTTTAGGGTTAACAGTGCTCTCATGGGTAGCCTAATCCTTGCCGTGCCCTTCTTCTACCCCTGCTTCCTGGTCTTTTTTTTTTTTAAACCCTTGTACTTTTCGGTGTATTGTCTCATAGGTGGAAGATTGGTAAGGGTGGGCAATGGGGGTCAAGTGACTTGCCCAGGGTCACACAGCTGGGAAGTGTCTGAGGCTGGATTTGAACCTAGGACCTCCTGTCTCTAGGCCTGACTCTCACTCCACTGAGCTACCCAGCTGCCCCTGCTTCCTGGTCTTTGAAAGGGCTGGAAACAATCAAGGAAGGTTGCTTCCTGTTAAAATAAAAGGAATTTCTGTCTTGGAAGAAGAGCTTACAGGCATTGGGCTCCCAGAATAATAGGAAGTGATGGGGAGGAGGAGCCACCAAGCTGAGAAAGGAAGCCAGAATGGGAGGTCAGACAATGCCAAAGACCAATCACCTGTCATACGGTTTTAACAAAGACCAGCCCTTAGTCATTTTCTAAGTGTACTACCCTGATACAAACCCTCATCAGCCCCTGACTGCCCTCAAGCAGAAGCATCCTTCTAAATGTGCCCCCCTTGGCTTCATTCCCTCTCTGGTCTGTCCTTCATATGACTTCTAAGAGAATCTTTCTTACCCTGCTATGTGCACATATCACTCTTCTGCTCAAGAATCTTTAGGTGCTCCCTATTATCGCTTAAGCAAAATTCATGCTCCTTGACCTGAAATTGGAAGTCTTCCACAATCTGGTACCATCCTGCCTTTCCGCTTTTTGCTCATTATTCCCCTTTCTGCATCTATACACCATTTCCTCCTCATTTATTCCACCCAGCCACGCTCTGTACCCCTGTGTCCCGGTCTTTGTTCAGTTTCTCCTGTACAGAATGGCCTCCCTCTCTGTCCATTGACTCCCTGCCCTTCCTCAAAAGCTGAAGATAAAGAGCCACCCACTTCAGGAAGCTCCCTAATTTCCATCAGACTTCCTATATTGTTTGTTTCTCTCTGGGGCACTTCGTGTGGAATACTACTAGGTGGTACAGTCAGGCTCTCTGGCTTGGGATTTGATGCCCCTTCTAGACTGAGAGCCCCAGAAGACAGGTATGATGTCCATTCTGCTGTTTGGCTCTCCCCCTAAAAAGCAGGAGCCCAATCAGTCAGATAGAGCTAGTGTGTTTGCGTCCTCTCAGTTTGTTATGGAGATGACCCTGGTCAAGTGCCTTCCCTTCCCTGGCCTCAGTTTCCTCACCTATAAAGTGATGGGAAACCGAATGGACAGACCAAAGACCTCCAATGGAAAGATCACCAAAAGGAACTCTGGGTAATGATGGACTTGGTGTCAAGATAATGAAAGCTGCCATCTTTGCTCATGGAAAAGAGGTGGGACACGAGAATATACATCATCGGGTCAGATTTTCCGCTTGGATGTTTCCATATTATTGTTTTTCTTGATCACAAGGAAGAGTTAGCGCTTGGGGTCTCTGCCTAGGAAATGCTGTATTGTGAAGAAAAAGAGACATAAATTAAAAAGGAAATGATAACCAATTGTAAAAATCCATCGAGAGTGGCCTGGACCTCGTCTCCAGTTTTTTCCTACCACTGTTCCTACATGTGCACAAAATCAACCCTATGGCCTGTCACCAGCCTTATGCACAGCTAATTATCTAGTAGGAGGAGCATCACATCTCCCAATCATACAAACATTTATTAGGCACCTACTGTGTGTCAGACACTGTGCTAAGCTTGAGAGAGGCAAAAAGAACCCAAAACCGCTTACAGTCTAATGAGGGAGATGACCTGCAAACAAATCTATATGAAGCAATCTCTATGCAGGATAAAGAGAAGAATTAAAAGGGGAAACACTGGAATTAAGAGGGGTGCGGGAAGGCTTCAGATAGAAGGTGCAGCTTAAAGGAAACCACAGAAGCCGGGAGTTGAAGCAGAGGAGGGAAGACATTCCAGAGTGCTCAGGAAGGGACTAACGAGATCAACTTATTCAATATCCTCAATATCCCTCAACTTGCCTCCTTTTAGAAATCTATGGGGGACTGGGAGGGAGGGCTGCTAGGTGGCTCGGTGAATTGAAAGCCAGCCCTAGAAATGGGAGGCCTTGGGTTCAAATCTGGCCTCAGATACTTTCTAGCTGTGTGACCCTGGACAAGTCACATAACTCCCATTGCCCAACTGTTATTGCTCTTCTACCTTGGAACCAATGCACAGTATTAAATCCAAGAGAGAAGGTAAGGGTTTAAAAACAACAAAACAAGTATCTTCAGTCCTGGTCCCTGCTTTGGGTCCCACTAACACTATTCTACAGATGAAGGGTTCTGTCCACATTGTCTCCCCCAGATGGCTTGAAATAACTGTGCCGTGGTTGAAGGCTGGTCCTGGGGAGCAGGAGAGCTTGTGACCATGAATGAATGAAAATGAATTTAAGGCTCCAGACTCCAGGGCCATGGCCAAGTGTTCCAGCAAACCACCCAAAGCCCCCAACGTCCGCACTGCAGCCAGCCAGCCGGCCGGCCAGTGCTTTTAAAAAAAAGAAACCTACAGCACACCCTTCCCTTCGAAATGCCTCTGGCATCAAACGCTCAGGATGCCCATTTCGCTGTCAGGACGTGCCCTCCCCTTGCCCCAGGCAGGTGGATGCTCTCAGACATCAGCAGTGAAAAAGTGGAGAAGTCATTCCTCTCCACGGCTGCCGACCAATTGACGGTACTCTCCATACCAGCGAGCCGGTCCCCGTGGGCCTGACACTTGGTCTTCCACTCGGCCACACTGACCTGCAGAGCTGACACGACTTGGTTCCTTCTCCAAGAACCCCAGCACCCAAGGACGACTCGGGGCTCGCTCTTCTTCATACTCTTCACTACAGCAAGGACCATTCCTCCCTCCCGCTCTCCAGCTACAGACATGACTCTCCCTCTGGCCAAACTCACAGTTTGGAAGAGCATTTAGGGGAGAAAAAAGGAGGGAGCCATCAGCACCAAAAGGGTCCAAGACCAAAGAGACAGAGGCTGCAGTGCTTCCCTTGTCTGGCTCTCCTCTGACCCCTCTTCCTTTCCTTCCTCCTCTTTCCTCTCCTCCCCTCTTGGCTTCCCCCTCTCGGAGTTTAGGTCACTTCTCGTGGGTATTTCTTCACTACACTATACCTGCTACTTTCAATGAATGTCTCCTCCTCTCTCCTATCTCACACTGGCAAAGTCCTCTCCTCCTCAGGAAGCCAAACTAGACTGCCTTGTAATGAGCACATTTTAATAACAGGTAATTAGAAAGAAGGGGCAGCTGGGTGGCTCAGTGGATTGAGAGCCAGGCCTAGAGACAGGAGGTCCTAGGTTCAAGTCCGGCCTCGGACACTTCCAGCTGTGTGACCTTGGGCAAGTCACTTGACCCCTATCGCCCACCCCTACCACTCCTGGGCTAAGGATGGTCCCTAGTGGGGATGAAAAAGGAGGAGGGTTGGGCGTGGGGCTAGCAATCCCACCCTGTAAAAACTACATCTGCTAAAGAAACTGCAACCTAAAGTAGGGGCAGCTGGGCTAGCTCAGTGGATTGAGAGCCAGGCCTAGAGACGGAAGGTCCTAGGTTCAAACCCGGGCTCAGACACTTCCCAGCTGGGTGACCCTGAGCGACTGTGTGTCCCATTGCCTACTGGTTGTGGCCCTGTGCTCCTAGAATGTAGTCCCAGGATAAAAAAAAAATCAGAAAGAAACTGAGGCAAGAAGACAAATAGAGAGCTTGGAGCTCTGGAGAGAAGGAGTGAGGGGCTCTGAGGGAAGGGGAAGGGCATTTGGGTGCAGCAGGAAGAAGAGTCAGGATGGAGAAGCCCCTCAGTTTCTACCTGACCTTAAATAAAGTCAACCAAATCCCATTTCCCACCCCGCCTCCAGGATCCTGGGCTTACCCTGAGTGCCTTGGCTGTCTGGCTTTTAACACAAGCCAGGTCCAGAATGCCCATGGTGGTTCGTTAGGCTCAAGTGAAGCTACAACTCTCGCTTTAGAAACACATCCCGGGAGCCACTTAGGTTCACCTAAAAGCAGCATGAACTCATCCAAGCAGGCAGGACCCCATTTAATAAGTTCCTGGGGAGGGACAATTAGCCAGGCCCTCTTGGCCTCCAAAGAGTTAACTTGACTGATGACCCTGACCCCCGGACTGCCAGTGGTCCAATTGCTCAGATCTCCGCACTTGACCCTTGGTTTTAGCTCTATTAACCTGGATAAACAGAGAGCAGAGACCTCTGAAATAACTCTGCCATCCCAGCTGCCTGAGAAATGTGCTTGGGAGGGAAGAATTGTGGGAGGGAGGATACGTCCACAAGCCGGACACTCTTGGAAGGGAGTAGCTGAGCGAGAAGCCGAGAAAGTGGCATCACCGGTGCATTGGGGAGAAGGAAGAGTTGGAAAAGCCTGAGTGATGCTGGGGCCCCTGGGCTCCGGAACAGGAGTCAGTGCCAGAAGGTTGTCTCCAGAAAGAAACTGCCCTCTGTGGGCTAAGAGAAAGTTAGCTTGGCATTCACAAACCCTGCTTCAAATCCCAGCTCTGGTCACCGGGCAACCTTGGACAGTCACCCCATTTCTCTGGGCCCCAGATAATTGCTCAGCCAGGAGAGTGGCACTCTATCAACACATTCAGAAACAAAGGAAAGCAAGATATATTCGTAGGTGCGGGGTGGCTACCAGGACCAGGGGACCTTTGAGCCACAACTCGAAGGAAGATGATGATCCTAAAAGGCAAGTTAATGAGCAAATTAATTTGAAAAAAGGAGGCAGTTCACACAGAGCCAAAGTGAGAGGTAAACCGGTGAGTCTCTGCACCAGCAAGCTCAGCAGTTGGCTGAAATATCAATACTTGAAGAAGAGTAACAAAAAATCATTGTGGAAAGTCATTTGGAGCCAGTCTGTGGAGATACGAGGTGGCAAGGGGAGTCTGGGGAACACTGGGGCCTTCCATGGTCAGATCCTTGCCATAGGAAGCTTGTTTTAGCCATTTACAGATGGGATAGAAAGAAGGGTGAAAGGAGGAAGCCTTCGCTCACCTGTGGACCCAAGGAGCCACAGCATGCACAATGGCATGGAAAAGTCTCTACCAATAGGTTGAACCAGGTTGAGGGTAAATAACAGGCCTCAGCTGTGCCAGTGAGTGAGGGGCATGTGATTGGCCCCCCTGAAAAGGGGAAAGGCCAGGAAACCACCATAAAAGTCATGAAAATCCCTGAACAGTAAGTCTGGTGAAGAAGTTTGATGAAGGAGGTCTGGTGAAGGGTTGTAGTAGAGAGTGAACTCCCAGAAGAGAGTCACTCCATGAAAGAAGTCGGCTTCAAGAAGAAGGTCGGCTCAAAGGAGAAAGTAGGCCTCAGGAGTCACCTTCAGCTCCAGTCATTGTCTTGGGTGAGTGGACAGCTGGTTTTCCCTTCCTGTCTTCTGGAGATAGTTTAATTCTGATTGAAGGTTAACAAGCACTGGAACAATATTTAGTTAGATAAGTTAATGCCTTTTCTACCCTTTTGTACTTTCACCCTTTCTATCTCTTTTATAAATAAAAGATTAATAATTTTCATATATGCAGCCAAACCATTAATTTTAACACTTACAGTACCATCGTGGGTAACAATCACATGCATGGGTGTGTTCTGAGTGAGCAGAGACTCTATCCAGGCTTGCATTAAGCACAGTATATGGTCAATAAATGTTTATCAAATGTGAATGTAAAGTATTGCCTGTGCTCAGTTATTTGCCCTCTGAGAGCTCAGGTTAGGGGGAGGCATCTGGAAGCATGAAGACAACAATCCAATATGGTCATGCCCGAAGGAGAATGGGACAGGCTTTCTTTCTGAAGGGGATTTCCTTGCTCAGACCTTTCCAACTGCCACTCCAGGCTCATTTCACCTCAGACCCAAGTGGGCAGACCAGGACTCAGTGGAAGCCTCTCCCTTACCCCACCCTCAAGTCTCCACTATCCAGTCATAATGTGGGTGATCGTTGATAGTCTATCCCAAACCCTATAGGAAAAAATGCAGAACTACCTCTTTTCTCAGATTTGTGGAACTGCTGGACTCTTTCCAATTGTACTGAGTTCTAGACATGGCTGCCTACACCTCTAGGATGAGTAAGGTGTCACCAGAGGCAATCCTGGTAAGATGGGGGATGAGTGTCCCTTGCCATTTACCCTACTGCTACACCCTTCAAACCCTGGTCTTTGACATCGTTCCTAAAGCTTAACATTTTATTTATGTTAATGTCCCCTTAAATAGATTATGAGCTCCTTGAGAGTAGAGACTATAGAGTTGTTGTTGTTTTTTTGTAACCCCATCTCTAGGATTAAAATAGTGCCTAGCATATAGTAAGTACTGAATAATTTTTCATTCATTATTTAGCTAAGAAGAGTTCGTCACTAGTGAATGACGTCATTTTCCAATTTTTATTAGTATTTGCTTCAATTACATGAAAATGTTAATTCCCCAGGACTTTCGCCTCTTCGACCTCCTGTCCAGGGACACATCTACCCAAGCAAAGAAACAAAAAGTTTTCGGCCAGAGACTGAACACAAAGATGGTTCGTGAATTTGCTCGAGACCTTCCTTCAGAGGCCATCTAGTTCAATGGCCTCCTTTGACAGCTGAGGAACAGAGGCCCAGGTCACCCCAGGCCACACAGAGAGTTAAGTGGAAGGCCTGGGATTCAAACAGGAGCCCCCTTATTCCAGGCACAGGACTCCCCCCACAGAACTTACTACAGCATCAAGCAGCCCTCCTAGGTTCCAGGCTCTGAACATTGATTCCTCCTGCCCACTCCCATGTGCTTTGGAAAAGCCGAAGGCTTCAAAACTCTGCCCGTGTTGGCTTTCTGTGAAGGGACACGCTAGCCGGAGCCCAGGGGATGCCTTGACATGTGTAAGCCCACAGTCCAGGGCACTGAGTTGTACAGGAACATCATTCGCCCATTTTGGTAGAAAGCTCACAAGGAAGCACCACTGCAAACACCTGCATCTGGCTTTGGCCTGGGTTGGCTCAAGGTCACAAAGAACTTTAGGTCTTCCCCGAAGGATCTGCATGGCGTCATGTTGGGAGCCAGAATCCAGGCCCCACTGAGGGGTGGCAAATGTTTCTTGTTCACAGTTCAGGAGAACGCACTACCGTTCCCCTTAGCATCCTCCAAATAACTAAGAGTTCCACCAACATTAACATTAGCTATGAAATATTGTGGCACCAATGTCCAATTAGTGTAATGATTAGACATATTCGTACAACTCCCCATTCATTTCAAATCAATAACCCACACTAATTGCTTCTAAAATGCCCCTTTTAGATGGATGTTGATATTTCAGAGTTGAATCTGAACTTCCTCCTGTGCTTAACTAGAACGTACCCGCCTGTTACCATCTCCCCAGTAGCACACGGAGTCTGAGGATCTACGGCACTGAACTTGCATTCCCAGCTACTGGAGCCGGAGCTGGCTGACTGGCACACCAGGGCTGATGCCAGCCTCGGGACACTTATTTATTCCTGCAGTCCTTTTCATGTGCTTGGGGAAACACCGGATCTTGAAAACTCTGGGCATGTTTGCTTTCTGCAAAGTGACACAATCCCGAGAGCCCTGGGGACTCCTTGATGTTTGTAAGTTCACAGCACGATGTGTTGTGTTGTGTTTGGAGAGCTGCTCAGTTCATCCTCTTTGGAGTTTGTAAGCAGAGAGTGAACAGTGAGGTGACCCAGTGGATGGAGTGCCAAGCCTGAAGTCAGGAAAACTCATCTTCCTGAGTTCAAAGTGGCCTCAGATACTTCCCAGCTGTGTGACCCTGGGCAAGTCACTTAACCTTGTTGGCCTCAATTTCCTCATCAGAAAAATAAGCTAGAGAAGGACTTGACCAACCACTCCAGTATCCTCGCCGGGAAAACCCCAAATGGGGTCAGGAAGAGCCAGACACAATTGAACACCAAAGAACAACTTTTATCTGAGGAGAGAAGGGATTTCTTTTGTTTGTGAATTGAAAAAGATGATTTTCTGAAATCCCTTTCAGACCTCAAATTCGGCAGCTTCTACGTTTCTTCTGATGAGTGAAGCTGGGATCAGTCATGTGGCATATAGCTAATCCCCAACTCCCTCCTTTAGCCTGTACATAGAATAGCATCACCCTTACCATAGCCAGGGCAGTGGGGCCTCAAAGGATAGGCAGAGAGAGTGAGGAGACCACTGCAGATCAATGGAGTGCCCAGATGTTCTTAGAGTGATGTGGCAAATTCATTCATTCTTCTCTCTTTACTCAATGAAAGTTACTGTTGTGTGTTCAAACCCTAAAATCCCGCGTATTCTCACTCTGGTATTTCTGATGGGGCTCTGCTGAGAAACTAAGCCTCTTCTTTCCCATGAGTACATGCATTTAGTCACTGGAGACCCATCCTGCCTTCAGAGATCAGCCTCCAAGGAAGTGACCTAGCCAAGAGTAAACAGAAACAAAGACCCAAATGGGGGAAGGAGCAGGGAAGGACCATTAAACAGCCATGAGCCAATGTGAAGACTATTTGGGCTGAAGGAAAGGTTCCTGTAGGGGCTAAGGCTGCAAAGGTAGCCTGAGGCCACCTTAAGGAAAGCTTTGACTGCCAGGCTATTGAGAGAGCTGGAGCAGAGGAGTGATCTCATTGTTTCAGGGCAGGAGGAAAATTTACCTGCAGTGTATACATAATGGGTTGCAGCAGAGACGAGGCAAAGAAACTAAGAGACTTTGGGCATCATCCAATCCAGAGGCATTGGCAGAACAGTACTGCTGAACTGTGTTGTAGAAATGGAAAGTCCTCTAAGAAATCATGGAGACAGAGTTGATGTCTTCATCTTTTCCAATTTCCACTTTTTCCCCAATACAGAAAATACTGAAGGCAGAAGAGCCATGGGCCTTGGTTCCTGATCAACTTTTGAGAATGTGGAGCCAAAAGGAGCCCATGACGGGGCAGGGGGGACTTGGAGAATAATGATGCCTTTACCAATGAGAGAGGAAATGGAGGAGGAGATTCTTGGCAGGGAATATGCACAGAGCTCTAATTTTGGGTTAGAAACCTTAGATTCAAATCCTAATTCTGCTCCTTACTAATGTGATCCTGAACAAGTCATTAACCATATCTGGATAAGAAAATGAGGTCATTGGATCAGGTTAAATATAAAGTCACTTCTAACTCTAAAATCTATGACCCTGTGATTCAAAATGCTTAATAACCTGGTAGATAGCACTGGATTTGGAGTCAGGAAGACCTGAGTTTGAATTTCACTTCAGAAACATTCCAGCTGGTTGAGCTGGCGAATCATTAAGCTTTGAAAGCCTCAGTCTATTCACATGTAAAACAAGAATAATAACAGAATGAGCCTCAGAGGAGTAGGCTAAGGCTCAAATGAAATAATGTGTATAAAATTTTGGCAAACATTAAGATGTTCTACAAGTGTAAGTTATTGTCATAATCTTTTGATAAGAGGACAAATACAACCTCAAAAACATTAAGAGGTGACGACAAAACATTCAGGTGGAAATGTAAAGCCAGCAGCTGAAAATACAGAGGTCAGCCTTGAGAGAACGCCAAATACTGTTTCTGTGAGAAAATTGTGGAGGGGTCATTTCATTATTTGCCCATTCATTTGGGACACTTCCTTGGGGAGTTCACAGTTGAAGGTCTGTGGATAAATGCTACCAGTTAAAAGAGCATAAAAAGAGCCCAGATCAGAACCTTGGGACCCAAAAAGATGAAGAGCAGCCAATCAGAGAGCCATGAGGCACCACAATGGACAGGATGAAAGGAAAAAGGTGAAGGATGAGGAAAAGGGACACTTCTTCCTGTAAATCAGAATAGGACAGCCACAGCCACAACAATGGGGATTCGTTTAGGTCTTTTTATAGACATGAGCTCTTCTTAGCATTCTTGAATATCAGGGAAGGCATAAAAAATGTGTGAGGGTCTAAATCTTCTCCACAATCTCAGGGCTCCTATCTCCTTCCACTAAAAAGGGGGGAAGGGGAGTGGAGACAAGGAATATTTTGGAGAAATGCAATGAGTCACCATGAACTGTTTAAAGGATTGCCATGCAGCATCAAGGGCCCAGATGACATTATTGGAATTCATGGATGGGCAGCCTCATCAGTAGAGTATAAGAATTTTCTCAAGCCACAGCAGATGACTAGAGAGAGAAATGAACAAAAAGAAAATGATGTTGAGTGGACATTTTTTTCTTTTCTGTGATTTGTCTTTTCTTAATTACTTATGATTTATAAACCATTTAACTTTCTGTTTATAAACTGTAAGCATTCTGTCTCCCAAGTTCCTACATCAGTTGGTCTGATTTATATACATTCTGCTATACACAGGAGAGAGAGCCTGGGAACCACAGACATACCAAACAGAACCCCTCCTTAGCTATGGCTACTCCATCCTGAGGGTCCCTTTGGTTATACTGGCAGTGAAGCTCATGAGCTAAGATAAAATTCAAGTCATGGCCCTTAATTTTTAGAAAACCTAAATAATAATCACTTTTGAATATTAATGACAGCAAAATGATGGCAGCTATTCATGATGGTGGCCATAATGGATAGATACGATACAATGACCAATGGACTATTTTCCCTCATTTGTGACACAGAAGGAGATGGGGATCATCATGGACCAGGGTTCAAGGTAAATACCAAAGTACCTCTGGCAACAGGATATGCCAAACATCATACTTTCAAAGTACAACAGATTTTGAGCAATTTGCTGAGCTGTCTTTGAGGCTATATGAGACACAATATAGGACTGAAAGCTCTTAGTGGTCTCTGTCAAATTGCTTAATACTTAAAGAACAGGGCAACTAGGTAGCCCAGTGGATAGAGAGCTAGACTTTTAAATGGGAGACGTACTTCCTCACTGGGTGACTCATTTAACCACAACTAACCTTTCCTGCCCTCCTGCCTTGGAACCAGTATTTTTTATCGATTCCAAGATGGAAGGTGAGAGTTTAGAAAAAGAAGGAATAGACTGATATAGTGAAATAAGTCATGGCTTTACAATCAGAAACTGCTCTTTTTCAGTTGTTTCGGTTATGTCCAACTCTTAGTGAGTCCATTTGGGGTTTTCTTGGCAAAGTTACTGGAGTGCTAGGCCATTTCCTTCTCCAGCTCATTTGACAGATGAGCGTGTATGTGTGTGTGCGCGCGCGTGTGTGTGTGCTCTACCAAAACAAAATGTTAATATATAGTGTTGAATCATATGCATTTCTACGATTCAATGAATACAATACATATTGTAAAAGTTCCTCATCAATACCCTAGAAATAAAATTCTTGATTCATGGAGCCTAGAACTGGAAAGAAACTCAAGGTCCTGTAGCCCAATCCTTTCATTTGCTCGATGGGTGGAGTGAGGGTCCTAAAGAGAAAGGGGCTTGTCCTAGGTCGCACAGGGTTCCAGAGT
The DNA here is from genome assembly GCF_016433145.1 of Gracilinanus agilis. Classification (NCBI taxonomy): domain Eukaryota; kingdom Metazoa; phylum Chordata; class Mammalia; order Didelphimorphia; family Didelphidae; genus Gracilinanus; species Gracilinanus agilis. The sequence continues at coordinate 698,087,671 of NC_058131.1, forward strand.
AGGATGAGACTGTTTGGCAAACAGAGACTTGGGGGGTGAAAAGGGAGTCAATGTTTGAGTTAAGAGGGGAAGAGGGAGGGAAGTCCGTGATGGGAAGTCTAGCCCAGCTGAGCTCAGGGAGGAACACTTCCAGCTTGGACACATGGGGGTTAATTCTTGAGCCATAGCAATCCATGAAAAACATTCATTCAGTATGAAGCATTTGTTTGCAGCATGTGTCAGAGAAGGAAGTGCTCACACTGATAACATCACAGCCTTGCAATATCCAGATATTGCAGAGGAAGGCATGGAAGGGGAGGAGAAAGTAGGCAGGGAGAAAGGAGCATTTCCGACCCTAACTTGGACTGAGTCTAAACATTGTGAGGCAGCCTGGAAACAAGAAGTAAATTCTCCCCAACTGCAGACACTTCTGGTTGTCTGCATCGGCTGATGTTTCAGGTCTTTTATCCACATGCCAAAGAATCCACCCAGTGTTTACCATGAGCATAGCAGCCAGTTTCAAGGGCTCAGTTTGTTTTTCTGAGGAGGCAGGAAGTAGAAGAAGGGAGGGAGACAGGAGAATGGCTTCTCTCCATGAAGCTGGAGGTTGACACTGCAGCAAATGAGCAGAATGTGTAGGATGTAGCATAATACCTTTCTGCCGAGCAATAATTTGGTTTGAACTTTTCTGCTATTACCTTGGGGAACGGGCCACTCGAAAGGCTAAAGCATCTCTTTGAATTTGACAGGAGAATGAGAGTCATGTGTCCCTGCTAGCCTGGCTCTCCATCCTGCCTCCCCTGCTCGCTGAGGCAGCTGAATGCATGATGAGCCCATGATGTCGAGGTGGCCAAAAGGCAGAGCTCATTGCCATTATCCAACACGTACATCCAAAGCATACCGAGTCCCTCATGAAGCAGCACTATTTGGGCAGCCACATAACATTGTTTTAATTGGCTTCTAATTATAAAGTGGGAATCTCCAAAGATAAAAGATAATTGGCTCTCTTCTGTCCTCATTGGGATAACACAGCAGGAGGGCTTTCTGGCACATCCTCAAGACATTTTTTAAATGGCTACAGAGAAAATATTATCTATTTAGGGAGCATGTGGGTGCCGTGGCATTGATGGAAGTGCCTGATAGATGGCTTCAAGTGACAAAGGAGACTCATCATGTGCAGGTGTCGCTGTTGCAGCAACAAGGTCTCCCCCATTATCCAATCAGGGCTGCACTTTCCCCCAAGCCTCTTAGAGTCCTGAATTTCATCAGCACCGAGTCAGGTGCTCATTTAGCAATCATGTCTCACACACACACACACACACACACACACACACACACACACACACACACACACACACACAGACTGATGGTTATCTACAGCTTAAAATTGGGGGCTCGGGCTTCTATTCATGGCATCACCTTACTCCCAGCAAGTGGAATGTGGAGAAGCACAAATCAGCAAAGCTGCTGAGTAAGCAAGACACTTGGCAGATTCGAAGGACGGCCACTGTGGCCATCTGCAGAGCCAGGCAGAGGAAAGAAGCTACCCAGACACAAAAACACCTGAAAATGGTGAAATCCAGATGTCAGACAAGCCATTCTGCATTTCCAAAGGCATTCCTGCTTTTAATGCTGAATCCCTGGTTCTGAACAGTATCACAGTATCACCTCTGAGCACAGCCTCCCTCATCATCTCAGACCTCTTGATAATCCTTAGCATTTAGAGAGCACTTTAAGGTTTGCAAAAGACTTTCAAAATAATGTTGTACCCATCCTCGCAATGACCCTGGGAAATACGAGTGGCCTTTGTTTATAGAGGAGGAAACTGAGGCAAATAAACCTGATGTGAGTTGCACAAAGTTAGTCTTGCATCCAAGTCTTCTTGTCCAGCTTGGGCACTCTCTCCACTGTGCTACCTATCTGCGGCACCTCCACACTCTGTGGGCATCTCAGGACCCAGCCTGTGGTGGCTCTCTTTCTTGGTTTATTATTGCTTTCCTCCCAACCCAGCCATCTCTTTGGTGACATCCTTGATATCACTTCTTGTGTACAGTTCAGGGTCACAACCCTTGGTAGTGTGCCACAGCCACCTCTCGCCATGGCTCTTTGAGGGACCCAAAATTGTCCTTCTTTGGACAAGATGATACTTCATGATTTTCAGCCATACACCATGATGGGAAGAATATTGGCATAAAAAGTCCAGGGAGAAATGCTGCTTTCCCAGAGTCTCCCAAATAGAAATATCTCCATTTCACTTCTGAACCCAGATGAGCATCCACCTGCTTAGCTGTCCAAGACATTTGTACTAATGGACCCGCTTAAGGGAGGGATTCCTCTTCCATTTGGATGTCATCAGAGGGAAAAAGAGGAATTCTTTATCCATTTTTCCCTCCATGGATCTCAGTGAGGAAGCAATCAACACAATTTCAATGAAAAATAAGCACTTAGGCCAGTCATTGATAGAAGGGGCTCATCTTTCATTTTGACTCCACTTGGCACTCTCCCTGAAAGAGGCAAACACTTTTCAGGTCAAGTGCAGGAAACATGTCTAGAGGAAGCCCCTACTGTATAGCAAGTACTGTGCTCAGCCATGGGGATTGGGAGTAAAGGCAAAAACAGTCCCTGCCATCAATGAGCTGGTGCTCTAATAGGAGAAATCACATGCAAACAATAATGCACAAGCAAGATTATGTAGGAAAAATTCAAGAAGGACAGAGTGAGCATCAGACAGGTCAGAAAAAGAACTGACTGAGGCCCCACTTTGTATTATTCATCAAAGGATCACCATCCGACATTATCTCTCGGGGTTTTGTACATTTTTCACTTTTTTGTATCAGCTTAATACAGACATGATCAGCACTACGTTGTAGGTGAGCCAAGAGGTTGGGCTTTCTTCTTTTTGTTGACATTCATCTGTTTTCAGTCATGGCCAACTCCCTGTGATCCCATTTGGAGTTTTCTTGGCAAAGATACTGGAGTAGTTCATCGTTTCTTACTCTAGCTCATTTTAAAGATGAGGAAACTGAGTCAAACAGTGACTTTCCCAGGGTCACAAGGCTACTCTGTATCTGAGTCCACATTTGAAGTCAGGATGATGGAGTCTTTCTGACTCCAGGCCTGGCACTCTATTCACAGCATCCCCTAGCTGTCCAGGGGTTTGCTCTTGCTAATCAAATATTTTCACCTTGTCAAGATTCTGTAGGTAGAAGGCTTCCGTGTGGACTCTCAGCTACAGGGACATTAGCATTTCTGCATCTTGAGTGATGGTTTCCATTTTTAGTCGTTGCTATCCTACACTGTGAGGTGGCATATTTATATACGTCCCTGGGATGCGCAGGACAGATGGTCAGAGAGTGAAGCCCACAGTGGAACAGGAGGGAGGATTGAGGCTGGCTTACAGTTGAGGAATCTCACTGTGCTATAGATCATCTCCTGCAGATCTTCAACTCAAAAACCCACCTTTGGACACAAATGGGCCTCCATCCTGAAGTAGCTGGTTAAGGATCCTGGAACATCTTAACCTCTCCAGGGTTAGAGTCGAAGATGCCTCCAAGGGCATATCTGCTCAGATAAGATATCCAACAGTAACTTATTAGGTAGAAGCACAATGGCATCTTATCAAGAAAATCACTGAGTGGGAAAGAGGAAGGGGCGGGCAGGTCTAGGACGTCCCAAATGTCATTCAGGCAGCCTAAATCCTTCGCTGACACAAATGGCAAGATTGTTTTCATCTTGAAGTAGCATTCTGGCAAGGTGGGTAAATCCTTAAATTTGTCCCATTTGCTATTAGGGAAATAGTGGTCTCAGATTAAATGCAGTATGCTATGTGCAAGAGTGCTGGCAGTATAGTCAGAGAATATGGGTTCAAATCTTTCCTCTATCACTTACTACCTATATGACCTTGGGCAAGTCACTTAACATCATTATTTCTCTCACTTTTTCTAGACCTCAATTTCATCATCTATAACTTGAACATGAGAATAGATAATTCACAGTGAATAAATACATGTTTAAGACCAATAAAAACATTAATCACTGACTATGCTAAAGGAATTAACCACATCCCAAACACTGAACCAAGGGTTGGTCATACTGGAAACAAAAAGAAAAGGATCTCCCCTCAAGGAGGTTTTATTCTAAAAAGTGCAGGGAAGAACTCATGCTCTAGCCAAAAATGAATCGTGATAGAAATGCAGATTGAAGCAACTTTGGGGTTCTGAGTCACATCAATCAGATGAACAAGTATAATAAAACTTTGGGGAGGGGTTGTTGGGGAGACCATCACAGTAATAGCCTGTTTATATTTGGATCTAAGCATTCTGGAAAACAATTTGGAAACATATACTAAAAGTCAGGAAACTGGGCATGCCCATTTGCCTATCAATGCCACTACTAAGTAGAGAAGCAAATAGACCCAGAGAGATCAAAGAAAGAGGGAAAGATCCATACGGACAAACATAATTATAGTAATTCTTTTAGTTGTAGCAAAGAACTAGAAACTAATGAAGTATCTTTCGAATGGGGAATTGGTAAACAAATTATGTTACATGAGCGTTTGTTGTTCTTTAGTCATGTTCAATCCCGTCCAACTCTTCATCACCGCATTTGGATTTTTCTTGGCAAAGATGCTCAAGGGGTTGGTCATTTCCTTCTCTAGCTTATTTTACAGATGAGGAAACTGAGGCCAATACGGTCAAGTGACTTGCCTAGCTAGAGTCCCACAGATATAAGAGGCTGAGGTGAGATTTTTAACTCAGGTCTTTCTGACTCCAGACTAGGTGTCCTCTCCACTGTGCCACCTAGCTGCCCATTCTGTATAAGAAGTGTGGGAAGGGATGATTTCAGAGAACCTACAGAGGCTTATGGGAAATGCTTCACAATGAAAGGAGCAGAAGCAAGAGAATAATATATCCCCAAACTATAATAATGTGTGTATGTTTCTGACTTGGAGATTAACACTGTGTGACCCACCCCCGTGGACTCTTTCATCACTGACTGTTCCCTCATCAGGAGCCAATAGTTGAAGCATCCTCCTCCTTACTCTACAAATAAGGACGAAAAAGGGGAAGAGGCTTGAGAAGGCAACACAGCTGGAACCGAGCAGAGCCAGGACTAGAACCCAGTACTCTGTAGTTCAGATTCACTGCTTTTTCTTCAAGGCTACAAATAAATATCCAAGTCAACTAGTGCATCTCACCACATACTAATCTTTCTTTTTTCCACTGATTTCTTCTGTTTTCTTAATAACCACAATTACTGAGGAAGCCCAGTAAACTCTTCCTCCTCTTCCTTCCTTTCTTTCTCCTGCCTGGATTTTCTACCAGAAGATGGCTTCAGTAGGGGCTGAAATAGGGATGGAAGTTGGTGTCAGAGAGTTTGTCCTATTCTTTCATCTCAAATCAGTAAAGAGCACCAGACCTTTGATGAGGACATTATTAAGGGAGAGAAGTGGTTAGACTAGACCACCAGAGATGCAGGTCCTGCTAACATTGAGACATGGATTCATCCTGGGCAAATTCTCTGGTTGTGCAATGAGCCTAGACTCTGAGGCAGCTCCACGAACAGGCTTACGCACAGAGAACCACATGAGATATAGATTGATGGTTCCCTTCTTCAAGACTTGGCATCTCCGCAAAATCAAAATACATCTTCAGTACTTCTTGGTGGACTTGTGATTACACCAATGTCAAGGGATCCCAGGTCTTCCCCATCAGGAATGTAAACTCCAATTCTCTTCAGCATCATTGGGGACATAGTTTGACTGGAGGCGAAAGGTATGACTGTAAAGCAAATGTCACTGAGTACATAAGGAAGAGAATCACCACAGGTTATCTTGGGCGGGGTGGATGCTGGTTTGCATCCTCCATTAAGAAAGGGTAAGATTGAATATGGTCTGAGTCCTTCCCAAAACTCTCCTGTTTTGGACAAGCATGCGCTGCCCGTGGTGCTGAAAATTGTTCAGGTTACACAAGCCATCAGCCCTTTGAGTGAAAGGACTGTGGCTACCAAGATTCATTACATTCTCTAAGCTAAACTAAAAGTTAGTGTCTTAGAGCAGCTGGGTAGCACAGTGGAAAGAGTACCAGGCTTAGAGCTGGGAGGACCCAAGTTCAAATCTGACCTCAGATATGGGGTAAGTCACTTAACCCCGATTGCCTCATCCTTACTGCTCTTCTGTTTTAGAACTGATACTAAGACAGAGGGTAAGGGTTTTATTTTTTTATAAGCAAATGTCCCCTATGCAACAAAGTTTAGATTCATCATTAGCCTTCCTTCATTTCCCACTTCTGGAAGGCAATAAATTGCCCCCAGAGAGAGAAGCTAACTGAAACCTTTGGCCAACACGAAGGAAGCCTCTCCTATCTCAAAGGTGTCTCCAAGTCATCTGAATGAAGTTTCACTTCCCAGGATCCATTTGGATTGAAAACCAACCAGTCCAGAATGGTGGACAATGCCATTTAGAACAGGTTGGGCTTCATTTGGCTTCCTGAGCCAAATGCACGGAGGGAACGTCTAATAGTGCAAGCCTTGTACTTTGACATGAAGAGGCTGTAATTAGTCCTCTTGGGGAATAGGACCTTCCTCTCTTTGCATTGCAGTGAATTTTTCATCCAATTTCCTTATTTACCTCCCGGTGGGGATTTTATTTTTAACCACAATGCTTTAAGGATATAAGTTAACGCATTCAGGTCAGCCCTGAGAAGTCTTTAAGAGAATGGAGCGATGGTTGTTTTCAGGCTAATTGTCCTGGAAACCCACTCAAAATAAAATTAGAAAGTATCACAACTAGAAAGAACTTTATAAACACCTAATCTAATACCCCACCTTCAATGTTGCAAATGAGGAAACTTGGGCCAGTGGCAGCGAGGCAGTGTGCAGTGATTAGAATACTGGGTCTGGAATCAGGAAGATATGAGTTCAAATCTAGCCTCAGACACTTAATAGCTGTGAGACTCTGGGCAAGTCACTTCAGCATTCTGCCTCACTTTCCTCAACTGGATAAAATGGAACTAAGCATCTGATTCCCATGGTTGTGAGGATCCAATGAGAAATATATAAAGTCAATGTCTGGCACATAGTTGGTACTTAGTAAATGCTTTTCCTCTTGTTCCTTTCCTGTAAAAGATGTGTTTCTTTCACAGTGACAAATGAGGATGCCCTAGAGATGACATTCAGGCTCAGTTCTCTTTGCTTGAGATCCTGTGGGATTTTTCCTGTACCACCAGCTCATCTCTAGTCAGGTGTCAAAAGCATTATAGTGAAGCGAATGGTCTGGGATCTGGTTTGGTCAAGGATTCCACTTCATTCCTTTGACCAAATATTTATTAAGTCCTTACTATGTTCCAGGCCTTACATTAGATGCTGCTGAGATAAAGACAAGGAAACAGTCCCTGAGATCCCTCATGAATCTCCTCAACCCATACTTTTTCCACTGAACTCAATAAGCATTTTTCAGCACCTACTGTGTGCTTGGTTCTAGGAGTGTAAAAGCAACAATGGCCCCTGAATTGAGGGTTACAGTCAAACACAGACCTCTAACCCATTGATATTTATTTGCCATTTTAGATGAAGAAATGATGTACCATGTTCCCAGGGAAACAGCAGATCCAATGAACTTCCCCTCTAGCCTTGAGCCCAAATCAGGTTATATAGGGACATAAGAAACCAATCATTTTCATACCCTCACTTTAAGAGGAGCCCCCCTCCACTTGCACCCCATTCCAGTTTCTATAATCCAGCCAATCATTGGCCCCATCAGACTTAACCTGGTTCAATCACCCTCCAGACTGATGTTTACAAAGCACAAATAGAAGAAGCAAGCTCAAATTGGAAGAAAGTGGCATCCTACAGATCCTGGCAAGTGAACGTGATCTCAGGTACCACCTACCTGCCTGCCTAGATGCTTGTGGCTCAGTTAATTATGACTAACAGAAACAAAGACAGACTTAAAACACATCTACACACACACACACACAATCACTACTGTTTTGGCCAGTAGATAATAAAAACTCTTATTTCTATAGAACTTTAAGACATGTGGGGGAATCCAGGTGACTCTGTAGTTAAAGACCAGACCAATAGGGAGGGGGCCCTGAGTTCAAATGTGGCCTCAGATACTTCTTAGCTGTGTGACCCTGGGCAAGTCACTAAATCCCAATTGCCTAGCCTTTACCTCTCTTCTATCTTAGAACTAAGACATACTATTGATTCTAAGATGGAAGGGAAGGCTTATAAAAAAAAAAGATACATAAGTCCTTTTCTCCCAAAAACCCAAGGGTAGAGTGGATTATACCAATAATATGCCAGTTTTATAAATGAAGAAACTGGTGTGGCTGGAGGTTGAATAAAGCCACTGTCACACAGGCACAGAGTTAGTGAAGAGAGAAGCCAGTTGTTGTGGGTAGCACCAAGGCCAGGGCTCTTTGCATCAGACATGGCTGTCTCCAGAGTCTTCCCTGTTTTGCTTGAATTTTCTATTTTCTCCTGTGAGTTTCCCACATTAGGGAAGGGAGAGAATGCTGATGAACATTTTGAAAGGTAAAATTATTTTCCAAGCTAAAGCAATGTGAAAACCAGAAGCGGAGCAATGGACAATGGATATGGGACACTGATTTGAAATGATTTTTTCCCTGTACTCAGCTGAGGGGATTATCTTGTCTATGACACTCCACATTCTACAAAATTCGCAAGTAATACTCCTGGCTATTTCTAGACAAAGTGAAGATTGCGTCTTTGCCAATACTCCCTAACATCTGACAGCTCACTTTTTTAGCTCACAAAAGCCAGCGGCCCTCACTGTCTCTATTCGCTTCTGTTAGAGATGAGTTCAGCCCTGCTCAGGCCCAGTGAGTAATAGCTTTCATGACAGATGCCTCCTTAGCCCACATTGGCCAGGGATAATTTCCTTTTAGATAAGGGGAGTGAATCTCTGTTATCAATCTCCTTCCAGATATTACATGAACATTTCTTAAGTAGGAGAGAGTGAGAAACCCACAGGAAGCAGAAAAGATTTTAATCCATCACTGAGATGATCTTGGGCCTCTCCCACCTACTTCTAGTGGTTTGTGGGTGGCCTTCAGGGCCAGTTTTCACCATCTTCATGCTTCTTTATCCCAGATTTTCTTTTTTCTAAATAAGACGTGATCAAATTGACAAAGAACTCCAGAATTCATATGCAAGAAGGGTCTCTCAGTGCTCCTTCCTTTTGATCATTTCAATATGGAGGGAATGCTTTATAAAATGCATCAACAAAACAACACCTATCTCAATGCAGCCGTATTATTCTTAAGCTTTGATGTGACTTGTGAGATAATATATATCCAAATTGATATAAAAACAATTCTAGGTTTCAGTGGGGCTCAACGTGGGCCCACCCACTATAAGAATATTCAGGTTGGCTTGGGCTGAATTAAAGAGGGGTCCCATATCTAGAATAAGAGAGCAGCTATGCTGCTGGATCTTTGGCCATATCTGGAATACTGGGTTCCATTCTGAACACCTCAATAAGCTGGAGAGTATTCAGAGGAGAATATTCAGGATGGCAAAGAACCACCAATCCATATGGCACATATTGCATCTGGGAAGCTGCCAATAGAGTGTCAGGTGGTTGTGGGTACAGGCTTTTTTGTTTTTGTCTTTAACTCGTTACAAGTGCTTAGTAAATGCTCATTGAATTGAGCTAAAGTATGATCAGTAAGAGGAATTGGGGATGATAGTCTACATGAGAGCAGACTAGAGGAGAATCCCACAGCTTCCTTGGAGTGTTTAAAAGAAAAGAGAGTTTATCTGATTACATAGTTGTATCTGACCAAGTACCAGGAGCAATAGTTGAAAGGTACCAAGAGGCATATTTAGACAAATGTACATAAAAACTCATAAAAATTAGAAGGATCACAAAGAAGAATAGGTTGCCTAGAGAGGAAGTTCCCTCCTTGGAAGTCTTCAGGCAAAAGATGCTGGCCATTCCTCAAGTATGTTGAGAAGTGGATTCTTCTTAAAATATAGGTGGGGCTAGATACCCTTTGAGGTTCCTTCAACCTAGGAGATGCTGAAATTTTGTGCATTTACTTTGGGAATTGGTGCTTTTATAAGGCCAAGGAGATAGGGGTGAAATGTTAGTCAGCTGCTTTTCTGGCTAAATATATCAATAGACACCAAGGTACAGACAGAAATTGCCCTTGGAAGTGACCAAAGTGAATCATAGCATGTGATTGGTGAAGGAGTTGTAAATTAATAACCACTCAAGTTAAGCAAGATCTCAAAGACTACATTCTCAGAATAGAATAGAGTTCCTCTAGGACACAGGCTTGGAAACATGAACAGAAAGCAGATTGGCCCCTGACACATAGAAGGAGGTAGTTCCAGAGCAAAACTCCAGAACAAAATGTTGCTTCTCTCTTAGGATTGCCCTTTCCTCCCAAAAGTTACTGAAGAAGTCAGGTGAGGCTTGTGAGGGAGTCCACCTTCACTCAGGAAATTGACTTTCAGTATCCCAGAGTCAAAGAAACCTCCTAAATATGGTGGAGTTGAGGAATACATCATCCAATCAAGTATGTCAGAGCAGGTTACCTAGTCTGCTCCTCTAGACAATGAGCTGTGAAGTGATTTACCCAATGTACCCATTTAGTAACTAATACTAATAGCTAAATCCTTAGACTCTAAACCTACCCTAGATAATATAAACTCAAAATATTATTTTGGAGTAAACAGCTCCATAGAAGTCAAGTGGTTTGGGGGAATAAATGAACAAGTTGTGGTATAGGGTTGGAATGGAATACCATTGCCCAATAAGGAACAATGAACAGGATGAGTGCAGAAAAATCTAGAAAAATATATAAACTGATGCAAAGTACAGCAAGCAAAACCAGGAGAATATTGTATACAGTGACAGAAATATTATATGACAATCAACTGTGAAGGACTAAACTATTATCAGTAAAACAAATTTCTAAGATATCCACAAGTGATTCATGAAAAAAAAAAATGCTCTTCCTGGCCAAAGAAGAAACTGTTGGAGTCTGACTGCAGATCAAAGAATGCCATCTTCCACTTCATTTCCTTCATTAGTTTTTTTATGTCGTAATATGAATCACACACATGACAAAATGATTGTCACAGCAATATGGAAATACGTATTACATGAAAGTACAAGTATAACCTATATCAGACCACCTTATGGGGGGGCGGGGCTAGGAAAGGAGAAAATCTGAATTTTAAAAGGTCAAAAAATGCCAATTGTCAAAAAGTGTTTCTATATGTACCTAAGAAGAAAGTTTTTAATTGGAAAGCAGTCCCACGGTTTGACCAAAGTCACATCTAATTAGTAACTACGAAAGGATTAGAACCCTAGGACCTGTGCTCAGGCTAGTGCAGCTCAGTTATGGTGGCCTGAGCCACATGGAGTGGGCACTACATCTCTAGTAAGTTGTGTGCTGAATGAGCCACACTGGGCCTAGGGATGGATACAAAGTTGGTAACCTGAACTCTGTAAGGATTCCTGTTTGTCTCAATGTTTCAATATTTTCTCATTTTCTTTTGGTTTTCTATTATAGGATCTTGGGAGGCTCGCACAGAGAATTTGACCTCATCTCCACTAAACGTGATGGAGGCAGGGTGATTTTTAGGATATGCAAAGGCATAAGCAGGGGTATAATAGAAATTTCTTCAAAGACCACCAGGGATGGTGGAAGTCCTAGGCATCACAGCTCTCCTGGGAAAGACTGTGGATCTTTTGCAGATAGGAAAAAGAGGAGAATTAAGGTGGGGAGAGAGGCAAGAGCTGCTGTGACTGTTAGACCATCTCACTGGGGACAGGGGACAGCTAGCATTTCCAACCAGAGATAATTTCTTGTATTTCCTTTCTTCAGACTTTTCTCCCCCCATTCTGAGCACAAGGATTACTAAATCCATTTTACGAGTAAAGAAATAGAGACCTGGAGCCTCACAACTAATGTTGAAGGTGAGATTTGAAAATAGATTTGTTCATTCCAAGACAGTACTACACCATACTGCATCCTTCAGATAAGCACATAGTGGCTACTGATACTTCAAGAGTGTCTTTGTGGGGGCAGCTCGGTGGCTCAGTGAATTGAGAGCCAGGCCCAGAGACAGGAGATCCTGGGTTCAAATCTGGCCTCACACACTTCCAAGCTTTGTGACCTGGCCAAGTCACTTAACTCCCATTGCCTCTCCCTTACCACTCTTCTGCCTTAGAACCAATACACAGTCTTGATTCTAAGACAGAAGGTAAACGTAAAAAAAAAAAAAAAAAAAAAAAAAAAAAAAAAAAAAAAAAAAAAGTGTCTTTGTATCCCTATCACTAAACGCAAAGCCTGGCACATGGGCACTTATATGCTTGTAGATTCCATGCAGCCTTTTCCTATAGATCATCAAAATCTGCCACAAGCTTCCTGAGACAGCTCAGAAATCAACTTGGTCCACTGGCAGATCACCTTCTTCATTCCTGCCAGAATGAGCCTACTCACCACTCTGACAGCCTTGATGTCCCATCTGGCCTCTCTAGTAATTAGGAAGACAGCTGCTATAGGGTTCTGCTGGGAACTGTCCAAGGTCCTAAAAGAGAGGGTCATATTGGAAGGCAGACTCTTCAGAGTGAGTCAATGCACAGAAGCCCCAAGCGAATAAGCATTCAGAACTTTTTTTCTTATATGTCTACTCAGATTTTCTTTTCACAGGACCCTCAGAGAGCATATAAAAATAAGCCTACCCATTTGGTATCATTTACACAGCAAGAATCAGGCATAAGAATTTTAAGATTAAATGTACTATCCTATTGGAAAAAAATTAAAAAGGAACTGGTTAGTTCAGGGCCTTAATTACATTTATTTTTCTTATTAGCCCAGTAAATCTTTGGATGTTCATTTTAAGGTAAGCCATTGGAGAGATTTCCTTTGATCTTCTAATGATTGATTGTTAACAATTAATCTTTTTTTGTTTCTTTATGTTTTTAACCAAGACATTTCTTATCAGAAGTACACAGCACATTGAAACTAGACAGCACCAACAAATAATATCGCCCTTTTTTGCCATTGTACAAGTTTGTGTCAGTCCAATGGCAAAAGCCACTTTTTAACTGCCCATGACTTTCATTGGTATTTGTCTTGTGTAAGATTAAAATTAATGTTGAATACTTGGAGTATTATTTTTATAAAGTTTATTATCTGTCAAAATAGAACCATGTGACTAAGTTTTCTACCTGCTCAAAATGCCTACTCCACCAAAGTCACTGACAGGAAGGAAAAGAGAGCTAGACACAGAACTCCACCCAATTTATATCCTGTCTACATCAGCATGTAATTACAGTAAGTGAGTAGGGTGCTAGGAATAGTAGTTTTGCTGGGGATCCTAGTTTTTAGGGTATCAGATTCAAATTACATAATCCCCCCTGAGATCCTTTGAAAGAATAGTCTCCCCATTGGATCTTGTAAATATAACCAACTTATAAATTACAATAATTTTGGGATAAAAGGGAAAGAGAACAAAACCAATGATTGCTAGGTGCATTGACAAAAAGTCAATTAGGGGGCAGTTCTCTTCAGTGTAAGAGTATACATACAAAATAAATGTGTTATAACCCCCCACAGTTCAATTTAACTACAACCCAAAGTTCATTCTGGATCTTTCAGTGCAGTGTGAGGTTTCTGCAAACATCTCCATGGTGCTTTTCTTCAAGCAATTCATCTTCTAGATTTTGGAAGGTAGCAAGTTTCTTATCCTAAAATTACTCTCAAATAAGAAAAACTTTTACAAAACTAGAATTTTATGATAATTATACAATCCCCCCCTGAGGAGGAGGTTGACAAACACACAGATCAACTCAGGTAGTCACTGACGCTCATACCTTTCAATCTTGATTGAAAAACTCTCTCTTGAAGGCCATTTAGATGTGCCACACCCCTTAAATTTCCCACCTCTTGTATAATACTATAACCTATCATGGGGTAAATAGCAACAGGAAGTGAGTAGGGTGCTAGGAATAGTAGTTTTGCTGGGGATCGTAGTTTTTAGGGTAACAGATTCACATTACACAATAGTTTAAAGAGAAATGTGAGGAACTTCAGGGAAAACATGAGCAATTGCCCACAGGCTGGGCTACCAGGGAAGGGTTGCAATCTGCATCATTAGAAGGAATATCCACATAGATAGAATTATAGATCCACTTGATTATCGGAGTATTTGAGCCATATATTTTCTGGAAGCATCTCCTTCTATGTTCTCACTGGTGCTTCATGGAAATACAATTATATATGTCTGAGGAAGTCACATGTGAGCCTACTGACTACTTCTATGAATGTGGGCTGGGGACAGAGGGAAGCAGAGCAACTCAGCTAAAAAATAGAAGATTATTTTGCAGCAATTTAACTTCCCCGTTCTTATCTAGAAAGTACTGAAGATTATTCAGTTGTCCAACTTAATGAGGCAGAAGGGTGATGTAGTGAAAAGGGTGTTGGGTTATGAGTTACTGTAGGATTCTAGGATTCTAATTCTAAATCTCTCACTAACTAGACATGTAATATAGGATTACTGTCTTCCTTTTACTGTTTCTGTTTCCCTTCTGGAAAACAGGAGCTTTGGAGGAGATGGTTTCTGGGTGGAAAGATAAGGTGGGGACAATGATTGCTGCTGTCCCTATGCCCACCCACTTGAAAGCCTCCAGAAAAGAAAAGAAGAGGTTTATTCACTCAGAGCTTTTGTGTGTATGCCCGGCTCTGTCTCAGGCTTTGCCAAGGCATTGATTATTACTGGTTTCTCAGACAACCAGAATTGTCATCATCATATAGATGGTTATGACATGATCAGGAATGTATTCCCCAAAATTATGTGTATTGAATGTGAAGCATGTGTAAATAATTGCACATGCTCTGTATAGCCCTCCAGGAAGAGCAAATCTGCCCATGCACTGTGAAGACAGAATTAATTCTCCCTTTGTCTATTTTTAGTTAATCAAATCAAGAACTTAAAGTATCCCTACTTAGTAGCTAGCTAACCATTAGGTAAGAGAGCTCACAAGTCACTTACTAGTTCACACCCCCAAAGACTACAAGCACTGCAAAGTGAAAGACTGCAATTGGTTCCTATGAAGAGGGGGAGAGACAGGAAATGATGTGGGAAAGGGGGATATAAAAGGAGAGACCAACATGGTCTGGCTTCTTTTCTTCCTTGGTTTTTGGAGAGACTCTTCCCTTGGATTCTGTGTCGGTGAGTAGAGCTGAAGAGACACACTTTTTTTTTCCCTTGGAGTCATTCTGCATTGGTGGAACTCTGGCTGAAGACACCACCGGGACTTCTGGCAGAAGATGCCACCAGGACTTCCACTTAAAGATCAGGACTTGAGGGAGCCACTGCTGGAGGCTGAGCCAGACTTCACTGGAGCAGCACTTAGGGTGGTAGGTTAGACAAGACTCCACCTCCTTCCTACATTTCCCACTTTCAATATCTCTACCTTGCTGTAAATAAAAGCTGCTAACAGTCATTTTGACTTAGAGGTTAATATTTTATAAACAGCGACCACTTTTACAACTCATATTGAGTCAAAAACCTAATTTAAATCTTACAGCACCAAGGACTAAGCACATTTTGACAGTCTCTTCCCAATACATATACCTTTCAACATTTTTCCATTAATTTCTGCTCTTTTCTGGCCATTTAGTGAATCCTAAACCACTACCTAATTTTATTATTATCTAGACCAAACAACTTCATATTTTCCAGCAATAAATTAGCTAATATGTATAAATTGTCCATTATGTGCCATTCTCTATGTCCATTGTGAGGATACAAAGACAAAAAGGAAACATTCCCTGCCTTGAAGGAGTTTACATATTATACTGTGACATTACTTACAAATAAGTAATTTTTACAAATATTTAGAAAATGAACATGACGTGATTTCAGGAAGAGTCAGCAGCAGCAACTGGGGATGTGAAGGGAAAAGTTCAAGAAAATATGGCAGGGGCAGCTAGCTGGGTATCTGAGTGGACTGAGAGCCAGGCCCAGAGATGTGAGGTCCTGTGTGGAAATCTGGCCTCACACACTCCCTAGTTGAATGGCCATGGGCAAGTCACTTATCCTCAAATGCCAAGCCTTACCACTTGGAAATGACACAGTATTAATTCTAAGACAGAAAGTAAAGGTTTTAAAAGTTGAGAAAATGGCACTTGAGTTAACTCTTGAATAAAGCAAGGATTCCAAGATGCAGAGGTTAAGAGAGATGCCACCCCAGGATAAGGGACAACCAGAGCAAAGATTCGGTGTGGGAGACGTAATGGGATATATGAAAAAGAGCAAGTGGCCTGGCTTGTCTATAATATAGAATGCTTGGATGGGAGGAATGTGTAACCTGGAGCTAGGCACAATATAGCATTAGAAACTTGGCCAAAAAAGCTGCAGGAAATCCAAACACACAATGTCAATGATATTTTCTACATTTTCCACTATAGTAACTCTGTACAAAAGGGAAACAAGGATAGTCTGACATGACTTATTCTTAATAAGGCTCTGCCTGTCCATGGTGGTCACTATTTTTTTCCCTACGTGTTCATATTTCCCCTTTAGTAAAGTGTGATGGAATCATGATAGGAATCCAAGCCAAGCTCAGTAGCCACCATTTGTAAATGCCATCATCTTTGCCTTTTTTGAAAATCATAGTATTTGCCCATCTTCCACTTGAAGACTTCATTCCCCTCTCAGACCCTCAACAAAGTGTCTCAAGGATCACAGACATGAGGGGCTCAGCAGGTATTTCCAGTCCCTAGAATGTAGTTTGTCCAAGCGTGATCACTTCAATCCACTGAGGGCAGCTAGGTGAATGCAGAATCTCCCACTTGCCATCAAAATTGCTTAAAAGGCCTTTTTTGCTGTCCTTAGCATTCAGTCCCAGACTCACATCATTTAGGGCTTTAGCACTCCTGACACTGTTTTTCCAGGACGGCATACAGTGCCTCCTTTGTATTCATCCTCTGTCTCTTGCCTTTGCTTCCATCTTCTGTGTATGCCTTTTAAAAATCGAAGGTGGTTGGTGAGTTCTTTGTTTATCTGCATCAATCTCCTTAGACAGGTGCCCCTTTTCTACCTCATCAAAAACATTTGTGGCTGTGTCTTTGGGATTTGATACATAAGAGTTTTCCATCCCTGTCTGACTTCTACTAAACAGTGGACCCCTAATGCCTATTCACTGATTTTTAAAAATCTATTATTCCTTATGAGAGAGAGAGAGAGAGAGAGAGAGAGAGAGAGAGAGAGAGAGAGAGAAATTATGTAGGATTGCCCTTTCTCTCCTCTGCTAAGATGACTTGGTCACTGTCTCCCAAAATTCCCATCATTTCTATTTCACTACTCTGTTCTCCTTAATTTGTTAAAGTCAAGCCCAGATAAACAGTTCTCTTCTTCGATTCTTTTCCCTTTTGAGGAATGAAATGAACAGAAAAGCAAGTCAAGAAGTTTATAGCTGAAAATTTACAGCAGACTGTCAGAAAACGAGATAGACAGATACAGAGTCCCAGTACCTGGATCCTAGTCTTCCAATCCATCCCAGCTTTTGACCTTATATTTGGAGACATCATTATACATGTTTCCCCTCAAATTCCAGCCCCCCATTTCTTTGATCTTATCACCTGTCACCAAAATCTTTTTTTTTCCACTTCAGTGACACATGAGGATAAGACCCTTGATCTCATCATGACATACAAATTTTCCACTTCCATCATTGGCATCTTTAAAATCTCTATCAGAATCAGGTGTTCTTCCATGTTCTCCCTGTGTCTCTCTTCCCTAATCTATTTTTCATCCTTAGTCCTATCTCTTTGTTGGTGCCTCTTCCCTCATTCCCAATATATTACCCCAGCCTTATTTGCCTCCCTTTCCAACATGAATTATTTCATTAACTAGTTCCATTATACATTATCCTCAACATTGGAATCACTTGAACATTGAAACCATCTCCTGTTGAGGTTGACTCTTTGCCAAACCCCAACCCAAAGTTCTTACAGCATTGCCTTCTTTGATGTTACTAGGCTTTGGAGGATGTCACACAATGAGTCAGTTAATAAATATTTATTAAGCACTGCAATGTGCCAAGCACTGTCTAAGGGGTGGGGATATAGATGCTTATGAGGTGGGGGGACAGAAATACAGTCCCTAACCTTTAAGAAGCTTACAATTTAAGGAGAGAAGGCAACACACAAAAGGAAGGTGAGAGGAGTAAATGGATCATCCCTGGATTAAGGGCATTATGAGCATCCAAGGGAGGGCAGTAGAGTGGGAAATGAAGAGATGGCTGGCCTGGATGCCCTTGCTAAATGGAGGCTCTGAGAGGAGCTCTTCACTACCCCCTCCAATCTGAGGGCCCTGGTGCAGAGGCTAGTGATGAAGTGTGAGTGCCCACTCTCATGTGATCTTTGCAGGATAATGAGTTTCCTGGGAGCAGAGCAAAGAATCCAAAGGGATGCATGCAGCCAGGTGGGAAATGAATCAAATGAGCCTACTTCAAATGTAAATGAGAGAATTCTCCACTGGACTCTCACTCCCTTACTGATGCATGCCGACCTTGCTATTGTTCCCCAACTCCTTGGCTATTATAATTGCCATAACAGTCTTTCCAGAGCACCTCTTCTTTCAAGACCCCTGCACAGCCTGCTTCCTTTCTGACTCTCCACAGTTGCCAGTGGTTCCAGATTTACTAATGAAGCAGGGACGAACCCTCCTGAGCAACTGAAAGCATCATTTGGTGCATTAGCAGATTCTCCTTCCCTTGTGTACCACTTCACATGGAATTCTCTCATATTGATCAAGTGTTCATTCTCTTTACACTCAGTCTGTACATGTTTACATATGTTACTAGAATGTAAGCTCTTTGCAAGTCCATTGCTTCATTCTTTGTTGTCATTTTTTAGTCCCCACTGCCTGCCATTTAGTAAGAGCTCAATAAGTGCTTGATTGATTGGTGGGCTCTCTCTCTGTCCTCTAATAAGAGGGATGCAGATAGATGGACTTAGAGTCAGGAAGACTGAGTTCAAATCCAGTTTCAAACACTTAGTGGTATGGACCTGGCCAAGTCACTTAATTTCTTGGCTGTCTCCAGTTTTTCATCCATAAAGGAAGTATAATAACATCACCTACCTCTGAGGACTGTTGTAAGGATCAAATGGAATAATATTTATAAAGGACTTTGCACATCTTAAATTTCTGTACTGTGTAAATGCTATTTATTATTATTATTATTATTATTATATACCTGTAAATCTCTCAACCATAACCTCTAATATTTCTTCCTTTGGGAAAATCTCTGATGAAAAAGGTAGCCCTTCTCTTCACCCAAACCAATCCCCAATCCCTCTCTTTGTTCCCTTAATCTCTCAACCTCTTTTCCATCCCCCCATATCCTCTGGAACTCCTTCTATTCTGAAACTTTAGTAAATGACTTTCCTGCAGTCTACAGACATGTCCTCATCCCCTCACACATACTTAAAAAAAACCTTCACTTGAACCTGCTGCCCCCTCAAACTCTAGACTTCATATTCCCTCCTCTTAACAGTGAATTCTGATTTATTTAGCAGAGCCCCCTATGCTGTGGCCTCCGTTCCGCAACCTCCTACTCTCTTCTCAACTCTTTCATGGACTTTGCCCCTCCAGGCTGCCCTATTGGAATTCCCCAACAGTCCTCACCCTCCTCTCCTCAAGAAGAGCAGAAGCTCTTTATGAGTAGAGATTATTTCCCTCTGGTCCCAGTAGTTCCAGTACTAAATGCAGAGACATTTACAAGATAGTTACTGAATTGAATCAATGCTCATTCTGTAGCATTTCTCCTGTTAATCATTCCCTTCTTGTGGATGCTCTCTCCTCCCTGGACTTTCAGTAAGTTGCTCCCATCTGCTGCTCCAGTCCAACTGCTCTTCAGACTTCTTTGCTGCATCATTCATTTGTACCCTTGTGGGGAGGGATGTCTCCTCTTCCTCCCCCAACCCCAGGCAGAATGCATCTTCCTCTTGGTCTCATTTCTTTTCTTTGTAATGCCATTAGTTCTTAGGAGTTCAGTTATCATCTCTATGTAGATTTCTCTCAGCTACAAATATGCCAATTAATATCATACATTGATTTAATAGAAATATATGATGTCGATATTGTATAACATACCTAGATCTATATTAATATAGAGGATAATGAGGAAATTAGTATTGAATTCTGCTATCTTTTATGAAATAATTTTCCCCATTGCCCACCCCCTCCAGGAAAGACTGAAGCAGGCTGATTCTAAGCTACCAACAGCTTCTCCCCTAGGCCCTGGAGCTAAGGAGGGATCTCCCTTCTTTTGATTGGATCTTGGTAGGATAACAGGATTAGGGGCAGGGCCCAGCAGTGACTTGATCCACTTGAGAGATTCAACCGAGAAGCTCTAGCTCGCCATGTTGGGAAATATAGTGAATCCTGATTAAGAGTTAGTGTAGCAGCATGTTGCCTGGCCACATGATAGAATGTGTTGGCATCCTCTGGGTCTAGACAAGGACTCTCCCCTCCCTGTAATGAAGTAAGGAGGAAAGGTTTGAGATCTCTGAGTCCACTTTCTCAGTGACTATTTACCAATCAGAAATGTCTTGGGATGGTCGGAGAGGGACTTAGTGATAAAGTCATGTCTTCTTTTTTTTTGGGTGGGGGGAGGTTTGGATCTGCCCCTGCTCCTTGTCTTTTGTCCTGATTATAGAGAGAGTCAACTGGCTAGTTTAGATTTTATTCATTAATAAACTAACTTAAAAATTAAGAAATACTGCCTCTTTTCTAGAGATGAAAGGTCCTGGGTTCAAAGCCGACCAGACACTTCCTAGCTGTGTGACCCTGGGCAAGTCACTTAACACCAATTTCCTAGCCCTTTCCACTCTTCTGACTTGGAACCAATATTTAGTATTGATTCTAAGTCAGAAGTTAAGGATTTAAAAAGAAGATAGTTAGGCCCTATCTTTCTAACCACTTTGTCAAACTTTGTGTTGTCCTGGATTTTTCTCCTTTACCCACCCTATCCACTCATTTTCCAGAGCTCATTGATTTTACCCCTTCCCCTCTTCCATCTATCTCCTATCCCCTATTCGCCTAACTTCTCATCACCTTTTCCCTGGAGAAAAGCAAAATCTCCTCAAGTAGATTTCCAGTCTCTTCCCTCTTCAATGTAATACATAGTTGCCCCAATTGTACAATAATCATTTGTGTGGGGCACATCTCATAAATGCCTCTTTGGCTCATGCCTTTACCCAGAATTTCCCAGCTGAGAACTTCAGAATGTGGCTCATTTCATGAGGTTCCTCTTTGGGATAATAGAATTTTGTAACTCTTGTCAGAGCCTCCATAGATACAGCTGATCAAACCTTTAGTTCCCATGTAAGCACTCAAGCTAACAATATCATAGAAACAGGACAGGAGGGGGAAAGGAGGTAATAACAAGACGGAACAGTTGGCAGAAGCCCAAGAAGAGAAAAGCAAGACTCATTTTCACCAATGAGACCCACCTCCACCTCAGGACTCTCTACAGTCCCCCTAGACCAACACAGTCATTCTGCATTTAAAAGGAGACCCAAATGAGGGATATACTGGTGGTTCCCTGACAGACAACCTCTTACCTACCCTGAGTTCCCCTCCCACCTCAGGACTGCTTTATAATACCCCTCTGAGGTTCTGGAATGCAGAAATGAGGAACAGGAGGATAGCTCTGTCCTTCTCTCTGGAAGGTTAGGTCTCAGAGTTCAGTTGACTAAGGAGGGCATTCTCCCTAAGGAGTTGTGTGCTTAATCAGATCAAAATCTAAATCTCGCCCTACCCAGGGCCCCAAGCCACTCTTTGGCCACTGACCCAGCTCAACTCTCCCTCCAGCCTTTGCTTATCTCTCTTCTCCCTTTTCTATGCCCAGGATTCCTGGATAAGGCTCTGCACTGGAGGAGCTCTAATCCAATCTAACTATCCTACTGTGCCTTGACTTTAATTAACTTTAATTAATAATGATCATTATCATTGGCATTCCCATACCTAACAAAATGATTTGGTCCTACCTACTGAGTTGCTCACTGGGATGTTAACATCCATCAAGGATTTGTAGTCAAAATGCAAACCAAAGACATCATTCTTTAGCTGGTGAAGTTGCTCATGCCCTCGAGAGAAAGGATGCTCCCCCTGTATTGGTAAGGCAGATCTACCGTGGTATGATAAGGACATCAGAGAAAAGTTCAGACAGAGTCTCTGGATGCTCCATTACCTTCTTCCAACTCTTGGGTTGGCATGCTTGATTTGCATACCTGAGGAGAAGCTGGTAATGGAGGTAAAAAGTGTAATAAAGTTCCTTGTGCATGGCAGAAAGTCATATAAAGGAAAGAGGGACCTATATGGAAAGCAACTATTGAAAAGGATTGTTTTTGTTTGCAGCAAATTCATCATGTATCTCATGTCCTCAGTAGTGCACAGCTGGCACAAAGCCAAGAGCCCCCACAAAGACCCAACTGCTTGTGAGCCATGGAGGCACCCCCCAACTATGCTAGAGAGGTTTGACATGAGGTCGAAGACTCAAACTACAAAGCGAACCAAGCAGAAAGGACATTTACCCAGCTGAATCCCAAAGCTCACGCTTGGAAAAGTAGGTTTGAAGTTACTCCAAAGTATTCTAATAAGTTACTCCTGAGTATTTGAAAGCCTGAGAAAAATAATTAATATTAATAGTGCAAAAAAAAAAGCATGAGTTATCTTAGGGAAAAGAAGAACACTGATAAAAAAAAAAAAGGAGCTTGAACAATGATGCCAAAGAAACAACATCTGAACAAAAGCCAAATAGTTCAGGATTGATTTAATATGAGAGAGAGACAGAGACAGAGAGGCAGAGAGAGACAAAGAGAGACAGAGACAGAAAGAGAGAGACAGAGACATAGAAAGAGAGAGACAGAGAGACACCGAGAGAGGGGAGAGAAAGGGAAAGAGAGAAAGAGAGAGAGAGATTGAAAACACAAGACAAGTAGAGAATGTGTGTATACTGATTGTCAGGACCGACCATTTCAATGGGTGCAGTGTCCTCCCAGTGCTCCCTGAATGGAAAGTCCCTCTGCCTGCTGTATATAGTCTTAGAGAGTTGCCTGGAGCCACCCAGCTGATATGGGACAGAGGTGAGGTTTCCATCCAGGCGCTCCTAATAGCAAGTCCACACTCTATCCCCGCTGCC
This sequence comes from Gracilinanus agilis, assembly GCF_016433145.1. Taxonomy (NCBI): domain Eukaryota; kingdom Metazoa; phylum Chordata; class Mammalia; order Didelphimorphia; family Didelphidae; genus Gracilinanus; species Gracilinanus agilis. Next base: position 698,110,853 of record NC_058131.1, read on the forward strand.
AGCTCTCTCAGTGAGAGTTATATTAGGGATTAATACTGACCTTGGGGAAAGCTTGAAAATAAAACACCACATTTAAAATAACAATTAAATCTCTAAGCAAGACTAGAAATGGAACCTAATGAGGGCACACATCTAAGTGGTCTGTGCTATGTTGGGGTAGGTAGTCTGTTAAGCTGTTTAAAAGGAAAAATTCAGCTGTCAGCTCATTAGAATTTTCAGGGCTAGAATACAAAAAGCTAGGATGGGCCTCCCAGAGCAGAGAGGCTCCCATGGTAAAGGCCTGACCTGGTTGCAGAGATGCAGAGCTGGAAGGGCCTGCCAAGGTCATCCGCTCCAAACTTCTCATTTCATAGAAGAGGGACTAATATCCAGGCCAGGGGAACTTTCCAAGGTCACCAGGTAATAGGTAACAGAACAACAATGGGCAGAATTCAAGTAGTACAGTGAAAGATCACTGCCTAGGTGACCTTGGGCTGGCCATTCTACCACCTTGAGCCTCAGTTTCCCTGTATGTAAAATGAGAAGTTTGAACTGGATGGCCTCTGAGGTCCCTTCCCACTCTGAATTTATGACTCTGGATCCTGAGAAACCAAGTCTTCTGACTCTAATTTCAGAAATCTTTCTCCTAAACCACACTGCCTCCTGGTTCAATGAGGGCTTCGATTCTATTCAATGAAATCATAGAAAAAGTCTTCCTTTCAGAAGGAAAACTTTAAAAGTCCATACAACAACTCGTCTGGCCAACTTTGGTTTTTATACAATCTTGGCAGAAGTAATGTTGAATATAGAACAAGAGCATTTAACTTTCAATTAATTATGAGATCAGTCAGGGATTCAAGTTTGCCAATAGTAAGTCACTCAGTGACAGGAAATCAGGTTTCAGAGAATGATACCCAAGACCAAAAGCAGTTAAACATAGTCAGCCGGAAGGATGGAGTTAGATAATGAGATACTTACCAAAATGGTTCATCTGCTGCCTAGGGGAGATTCAGAAACTTTGAGTGGAAATTAAAGGGCATTGAGATAATGAAAACCAGGGAGGGGCCCCTCATATTTGCCGATCACATCATTCCTCAAGGAGCTAAATCACTCAGAGCAGTGATGTGAAACCTCTATCCCAACATGGGTCAGGAGAAGTGCCGGGCTTTAATTGCAAGAACACTGGAATTGGAATGTGCCCAAGTAGGGTCCTGTGGATGAAATACTACCACCAGCTTCCAAAGGTTTTTACCTCTGTATTTAATGCCTTGGATATCATCAACAAAAGAAATATGGTATATCACCTACGATGACATAGCAAGAGTTAAATAGAGGACATTTTTAAAAAAAAAAAAAGAAATCAATAAAAAGTCACTTGGAGCAGAAAGGCAAGAGAGGAAAAAATCCTGGAGAGAATTATCTTCTCAAAGCTATAAAAAGAGGACGATCCTTAAAATGGCAGAAACTTTCAATCTATTTTTATCTATTTTAACAAGACCAATGATTGGGGGAGAAAATGGAATTTCCCAGGCTTAGGATATCAGAATGGGTCTGGCACCAAAGGGGTGTTGAACCTTTCTTCTAAGGTTTCTTATGGAAGCATAGATAGGATCATCTCACTGGAGGGGACAGGAAGGTGGGGACGCCATAGAAAAATGTGATTTGGATCATGGCAATTCATGGAGGATGAGAAGAGAGACAGAGACAGAGAAAGGAGGGAGAGAGAATAACTGACATTTCTAGGATGCTTTAGAGACGCAAAGTCATTCTTTAAACAGGTTATCTAATCTGATTCTCATAACACCCCCATAAAGGAAGCCCTGCAGTTTTTATTAGACTGATTTTGTGAAACAAGGAATCACTGAATTTGGGGGTGGGAAGGTATTTCAGGGGCCACCACTCTAAATCTTTCCCCAAAAGAACTTCCCACTTGAACCTACCCACCAAAAGATCATCCGGTGTTTCATTTATTGAAGTCAAAGAATGTTCGTATGGCTCCTCCTCTACTCTCAATGCCCAAGCAGTTTCCAGGCCCTGGAGAGAAAGAGAACAAAAGAACCTCATAATTATATTACCATCTATTAGGAGTTTGGGGAAAAGAGAAATAGAAAGAAGAAAATGAGCCTGAGAGTTCAGAAAGAGCTGGATCCATATTGCCTAGAGAAGGGGAGAGAGGGAAAAGAGAAGCTATTCAGAAAATGAAAAGAGAGAGAGAGAAGCAAAGAAAAAGTTGCTACATTATTTAAGGCTCCCAGGAAAAAAAATAAAAGATAAGGGGGTGGAAAGAAGAAGAAGTTAATACCAGAAATAGGAATTCAAGGCTCTGAAATCACATTAGGCAGAAAGCAACCAAGCAAGCAGCTAATGAGGATGTTCTATTTTGGATTCCAAAAATGTCGAGTTTCTTGAATTTGGCATGTCCACTTTTTAAATTAAAAAAGAAACAGAAACCGAGAAGCCTTGAAGTATCCAAATCCTCTGAATACTTCCCCTCCGTACTATGACTTAACAAATCATGGAAAGTTCTAGCTAAGAGGCACCCTCGGTTATGCAAGCACAGCCCGATTGAAGCCTTCTATGAGGCCTTCCCTGATTTCCCCTTTACACCTCAGCTGTTAGCAATCTCTCCACTTGAAATCATTTTCTACTTTACACTGTATGAATTTTTCATCAGCCTCTTACGTCAGTATGGTCTCCATGACAGAGGGCAGCCTGGGTTTGGTTTTTTCTTAACCTTTGCTACTCTGGGTAGCGGGCACCAGCACCCAAAAAGTACTTAATAAACATCTTGGGTTGAATGTAAAGTGTTTCCATTACTAGGGAACACATTCCAATCTTAAAAAAAGAAAGATAAAAGCTGCCACATCCAAGCCTTCAGCAAGACCTCTATAAGAAATAGTTCTCAAGCAGTCACTGGCATTGACGGTAGACTCTGTAGAGTTTTCTTTGTGCACCAATTTACTACTAAAATGCAAGCAATGATGGATGGACCAACAACCAGCTAAGAGCTTCTTCCAAAGGCAGCTTGAGTTTTCAAGACTATCATGTGAGAGGCATTTCCAGTTTCCATCCAGGAGAACAAGGACTTGGATCAACTAGTGTGCCATTTCCAATCCTCTACTAAAGTTCTCTCCTGCTGCCTCATCTTAGATCCTGAGATTTCCAAGTCTGAGCCTGTGAGGGCCAAGCTCTGATGCTTGCTGAGAAGGCTTCCAGAGGGCCTGGGAAACCACCTCCCAAACTGTACAGAACCCCCAAGTAGAACCCCAAGATGATGACTTTTTCCAACCAGGGCCAATCTCCAAACCATCCTTGAAGACCGGTAAGAAATTGTGCTACGGACTGGTAGAAGCCATGAAAGAAAGGGAAAGGTCTGGAGCTGCTCAATAATTGTTACTCGCAAAATGAGTCTGAATTGTCTTCAATAAAAACAGAAAGAAGAACAAGTCCCATTGATAAGAAATCCAATTGTCACACAGCATTGCCGAGAGTGCTGCAAGATTAATATTAGTTCTGGTCTTTATCTCTGAAAGCATTTTGGAAAATAGAGAGCTTGTCAATGAATTCAGCAGAGGATGCCAAATTGGGGTGTACAGCCAAATGCCAGTGAAGATGAAGGGATAAAGAAAGGGAAACAGGAGGAGTTATTCCAATACTCAGAGGGGAAAAGATACCACTGGAGAAATGAAAACTAATATCTGGCCTGACTGCCTCTAAAAGAGATTTGATGGAAACAAGAATCCTGCAATAATGCAGCAGACAAGGAAGAGGAGTATGGTGTGATGGGGCTCGGCGATACAGGCACTATGGCAGCCCAACATCCTCAGGCTAAAGGCAAAAGATGCAAGAGAATAAATGACTTTTCAGTTCAAGGACCTATGAGCAATTGAGCAATGCCTTCAATTTTCAAGAAACAAAAGGACTTGAAGCGGTGATTCCAACTAAACCGACTGACCTCCATGTCTCCATGGCCAGGATAAAGGGAGACATGCTACCAGGTGGCACAAGTGCAACGTTATTTATAAAATACCTGAAATGCAGAACAAGGATTCACTGGAAACAGAGCCAGGAGTGAGTCTCAGAACAGAGTCACAGACCAGAGAGGCAGCAATTTTAGCCTGTCCCTTTGGTTGATTTGTTTTCATTTAGAATGACAGCAAAGCCACAAGTGATAGTCCTTTAATGGCACTAGCCACCTGGGAATTTTGTCTTTAGGCCTTCTGAAAAAGGCAAACAAATCAGGTGTCATCATAAATTCCTTAGGCTACCAGCTGAAATATTAACACTCCATATTTATTCCCTTAGCTAACATATTCTAGGGAGAGAAATTTCGAGCTAGAAGAGCCAACAAATAGAGACATACAGACAAATAAAGAAGCTCAACTTCTTTATTTTGCAGATGAGGAAATTAAAGCCCAGGTAGGTTAACTGACCCTAGTTTCTTTCTCCCAGTATTAGCTTCCATATGTGGGAAATAGGAAAGTGGGTAATGGTGAGAATCTAATAATGAGAAATATACATTTGTATGTATATAGCTATAGCTATATAGATATGTAAATATATAGAGATGATATTTCTAAGCCTTAATGTATAATTTACAAGTCAGATTGTATTTATACTACTAATTACCCATATTTTGTGCACTGGCACCCACACTTGATGATATGGATAAATGTTATTTGAGTTCCCGTAGGCTTCTTTGCCAACTCTCTTCCCTCACATAGCTTTTTCAGAGCTCCTTAAATCGGATGGCACTGCCTTCCGAATTAAAAAGGAAGGACCGTCAATTGAGGAATGACCAAAAAGATTGAGGTGCATGGATGTATGGAATATTACAGTGCCTCAGAGGTTGGCAAATATGAGAAACTCAGAGAAGGATGGGGATCATGAAGAAAACTTCAGATACCTTCAGTCTTCAGGAATCAAAAGAACTGGCAACACTGCTCTCTATGCATCTTCTTGACTGCCTTGATTTTAGGGTGAGAGAATGCATGTCTCAGGAGTAAGAGAACACATGAACTGATACAGAGTGAATTTAGCAGAACAAAGACAGCCACATACCCAGGAACTACAATCATGTCAGCAAGGAGAATAACAAAAAAGGAAAAAGATGAAGCTCTATTGTGGCGATTTCTAAACATCACATTTGCCCCTAGAAAAGAGTTGAAGGAAACATTGAAAAATAATGTATTTCTTTCCTCCATTGCAAAGGTGGGTCACAATGGAGGTAGTTTTGCCAAATGACATTTTTGTGAGAAGGATATACAGAGAAGTGGTAGTGATGTAAAAACAAAGGGTATAGATCAAAATAAGACAAAATGTTTAAACAATAAAAAAATGCTTTTAAATGTATTTAGCAAATTGACCTTCCTCAATAGGGAAAAGTCTCCTTAATGGATGTGTTCCCATTTGGGACGGTCCTAAAATATGTCTCTAGAGTTCTGAAGCAAAATGATAGTTAGAGATGGAAATATCAGAATAATCTATATGAAAGACAAGTCAGGAAATCAGCCTTTGTCAAGCACCAGTATTTGCCAGGAACCACTGTGCTAAGCACTTTTCAAATAGTACATCATTTGATTCTCACAACAATCCTGGGAGGTGGGTACAATTATTATCTCCATGTTACATTTGAGAAAACTGAGGCAGGCAGAAGTTCATTAGAAGAGGTCAAAAGTCCAATAAACCAGTCCAATAAATAAAATATGGAGATGAGAGGTCTTGGGTTCAAATGTGGCCTCAGACACTTCTTAACCATGTGGCCCAGGGCAAGTCACTTAAACCCAATGCTTAGCCCTTCCTTACCAATCTTCTGCCCTGGAATCAATACTTATAATTGATTTTAGGACAAAAAGTAAGGGTTTTATTGAGTGCCTACTATGTGCCAAGCACTGTGATAAGCATGGTAATACAATTAATTAAAAAAGAAAGAGAATCCATGCCATCAATGGTCCTACAATCTAAAGGGGTAGACAACAAATACAAAGAAGCAGAAAGGCCCCAAGAGGTACCTGATGCAGAGGCAGTTTGTTCCAAAGAGCTGAAACCAGAAAGAACAGCAGATGCAAGGTAGGGTAAGCTGAAAGGCTAGTTTCTGCCTTCAACAAAGGAAGGCTTTGGGAGGAGTATAGCATCACCGCCCTCCAGTCAGAGGAGAGAAGAGGGGGAGTCAGTTAAGACTTGAGTTAACAACATAATGATGAGGTCAGTGGCGGTGAGTTTAAACCAGAAGAGGGATTTTATTCCCCAAATTTGACAAAATAGGTAACAGAGCAGATAAAAGGGGGCTTTAAGTTAAGTGATATGCCCAGGATCATATAACAAATAAGTGTATAAGACCGGCTTTGAACGTGTCTTCCTGATTTCAGACCCATATCACTATGCAATATTCTATCTAGCTGCCTCTAGAAATAAATATGTATTAAGTACCTACAACTATGTACCAGGAACTCTGCTTTATCTGTTAAACCATCCAGGTGAGAGGTGATAGTTGAAGAGAGACTGAGACTGTTGAAAAAGAGAGCACAGAGAGAGACAAGGAGAGAACCAAAGAAAGAAAATCAGAAACCATTATTTAATTGGTTAAGAACAGACTAAAGTAGGAAAGAAGAGAGAAAAGGAGTAATTAGACACCAAGAAAGACCAGGAGAACACAGTGTCTCTGAATCTAAGTCAGCTTATTCAGAGTGCAGCTATACACATTAGACAACATAATATCAAGTGTGATATAATGGGGAAAGCATTGAATTTGGAGTCTGAAATTTGTTGTTCAGTCATGTCTGAATCTTCATGACCCCATTTGAGGTTTCTTGGCAAAGGCATTGGAGTGGTTGGCCATTTCCTTCTCTAGTTCATTTTACAGATGAGTAAACTGAGGTAAACAGGGTTAAGTTACTTTCCCAGGGTCACATAGCTGAAGCCAGATTTGAAAGCATGAAGATGAATCTTCCTGATTACAAGTGTGGTGCTCTGTCCATTGTACCGTCTTGCTCCTAGGGGGAAAAGCACTTTACCAACCAAGCCTGCCACACTATTATTGTTGTAGTTGTGTCATGCTGGAAAATCTGCAACTTACGATTTCTCTTTGAGTCTCACCCTCCTTGTCTCTCAAGTCTAGGTACTGGACTAGAAGATCTCTCAGATTCCTTCAAATTCCAAATCTAGGATTCAAGATTGAGAGCTGGAAGGTGCTTTAGAGATCATTTCATTCAATTTCCTAAGTTTACAGGTGAGGAAACAGGCCCAGAGAGATTAGGTGATTTGTCCAAGCTTGCACAGTTAGCAAGTGGCAGAGCTGAGATTTGAATACAGTTCCTCTGACTCCAAAGCCATCCTTCTTGCCTTTGTACCACACTGCTTCTATGACACAGGGCTTGGATTAAATGGCCAATACAGTTTCCCCCCAAATCTGAGTTTCTCTGGTTTTCTGATTTGGGATCTTCCTAGCCCAGCCCTAACAATCTCTGATTCGTGATTTGACAACAAACAATAGACCTCGAGTGTTAGATTAATGGGCCAGTCCTGGAAATGTTAATATTTTTTAAATTCTGTGACAAAAACTGACTTTTACATGTGATCTATTAGCACCATATAATTGAACAAGAAGAATAAATGGGCTGGATTGCCTTTGGGAAATAGCAAAGTTCTCATAATTCTCCCTGAAACCAAGGCTCTTCTAAATACCACAATACCACTAGCTTTCTTGAATAGCTGCAAGACAAAGAACATGATAGTCCCTGAAAACTTGGCGTCACCCACAGGACAGCAGAGAAGCACAGGGTGGGTGAGAGCAGGCAGTGAAACATTGCTAACATATTAGATAGGAGGAACAGAATGAAGGCTGTCATCAAGGAACACAAATTCAAAAGAAGATGGTGAGTTACATTGTAAGAGCAATGGATGGATCGTCTGCGAATGACCCATATGCATCTTCACAATGTCCAAAGGAATCATGGTGTGCCCCAGGTACATGGCTTGGAATCCCACTCTTTATTTAGGGGAGGATGCGAACAAAAGGGCAAAAGACAGGCAGAAATAGATTGGGGGAGGCGGGGGAAATCAGCATCATTGGAAGGAAGGACAATGGAATATCCTGTGTATTACCAATACTAACGAAAAACCCAGGAATATGAATAGGCCACCTAGAAACAAGGAATGGAATTTCCAAGGGCATAGAAGAAATGAAGGTACAAAAACAGACCTGCGCACACAAATGGGCAGGAAGTTCTCTGCAAAACAGGGCAAAGAAAAAAACTTCTCATACCAAACCTATGTCAAGACTACCTGAGAACTGGAAAAAAACAAGAAGTGGTTTGACATTCATTTTGTTAGGGAGAGATTCTGGAAGTATTCTGGGAAGGCAGAAAAGGAGGCTCCATGAACTCACGGCATCTTTGCTGGCCCAGATCAAAGTTGATCCAAAAGGCAGGGAACTCACTTTTATGGCTACAAAAAAAGTGAAAGAAAATCTGTCCATGGAGAGCTTTGAAAGTTCTCAAAGTACTCCACTTCCTTTAAAGCAAGTCAGGAAATCTAGTAGCAGGATTTCAAGAGTCAGAGCTCACTGAAGTGCTCTAGGACCCGCACACTGAGCTTGGCTGATCTGTAAACTGTCATGAGACCAGCCAAGGTGAAGGAAGGAGTATGTCCTGGCAAACCAGGGTCAGCATGGAAACAAGAATGCCAATGGAGCAGAAAGTGCTCTGGGCTTGTCATTTGGAGGCCTACCTGGCCTTAATTCCTGGCCTCAATACCTACTAAGAGTGAGACCCTGGGGGTCTCTGAAACTCAGTTTCCTTAACTGTGAAATGGGCACCAAATCTTGGCTGGGCTAGTTATGGGCAGGGCTGTAATGAAGAAAGTGTTTGGCACCACTGAAGTTGTTTTATGAGTGTGACCTGTTATTACCAATAATAGTTCAATTTTTTAAGCATCTGTAATTTCACTAATGTGCATATTATTCCCTTCATAGAAGCAATCTGAAACTCCACTGCAACTTGGGTGATGCTCTTCAAGAGCTGTGGTGGAAAAATTCAAATCCCTGCACACAATCTGGTGATTAGACCCTCCCTCACAGTAGACACATGACCTTGAGCTCATCCTCAAATCCTGTCCATCTTGGTAAAATCTATTAGAACAAGCACTCCATTAATAGGGTGCTTGAGTACCCAAGCCCAGTGAACCACTCTGACATAATAGCTGAGGAGAATTTAGTGGGGGGAAAATAACATGCATCTCTGTTTTCCTTAGTGTGGGGGAATCCCAGTGTGGAAATTCTCTCCTCTGAGGCAGATTGGTCATTCCTCTATAATGGAACTTCTTATAATATTTGCTGAGTCTTTTCATGACTTGCCTGTGTTCACACAACCAATACATATCTGAGGCAGAAATTATCCTGAGCTCTTCCTGGCTACAAGAGCAGCCCTCTATCTACTACACAATTCTGGATTATTCCTATAATAATAAAATAACCCAAATAGACAACAAATGCCTGTATTTATAAACACAGATCCTGGGGGCAGCTGGGTGGTTCAGTGGATTGAGAGCCAGGATTAGAGACTGGAGGTCCCAAGTTCAAATCTGGCCTCAGACACTTCCTAGCTGTGTGACCCTGGGAAAGTCACTTAAACCCCATTGCCTAGCCCTTACCACTCTTCTGCCTTGGAGCCAGTACACAGTATTGACTCCAAGACGGAAGGTGAGGGTCTTAAATACATAAATAAATAAATAAATAAATAAATAAGCAAATAAATAAATAAATAAATAAATAAATGAATAAATAAATGAATAAATGAATGAATGAAAATAAACACAGCTCCTTCCCCAATACTTTGATACTTCTATAAATAAAATGTCCTGAAAGAGAAAGAAAGCTTCCAACTCTTCCTTCTTCCTGTTCCTCTAATAGGTAGCAAGGCTCTGCCCTACTTTCCTTACTCACTTTCTTCGCTCCTTTCCTCCCAGCTAGTTTGCCTTTCTAATCCTTCCAGTCCCCAGTCCCCAGCTCTCCAAGACATGGACACCTCAGAAAGGGTGGCCAGGAAAACCACAGCCTGGAGTCGGGATGCCTAGATTATAATCCAAACTTTGACACTCACTATGTGCTAATTGAAGGCTCACTTCATGTATTAGGAATCTCAGTTTGCTTTCTTATGAAATGGGAATTACAATTCATACCACAGTCTCCTAATAAGCTTGTCTCAAGGCAAGGGCTTCATACGCCTTTAAGTGGAGGAATTCTGGGAAGATGGCAGCTTGGAGCAAATCTAAAACCTCTGTACTCTTTCCACACAGAGATAGAAAACAAAGCATTCGAAAAGAAAGAGGACCAAATCTAACAATAGGACAGAGCAGAGGGACCCTACTGCTGGACAGCTAAAGAGGTATGACAAGAAAAAGGCTTGAATTCTTGAACTGTTGGGTCTGAGGGTATAGAAGGGGAATCCCAGGATCCCTCCCCCATGTGTTGTGCAGAGTCTCCAGAGGCCCCTGAAATCTCTGGGTGGGCAAGCACACAGGCCCAGAGAGAGGGCCTTGGTGGCATCAGACTCAGGGAGTTGAACACAGACACCGGGGAGGTGGCTAGAGGAGAAAACCAGAGAAACACAGCAAAAACACTAAAAAAATGGCACTTAGATGGAACAAAGCATCAGACATTCAGCCTTTACCACACTGAGAGAGAGAACAAAGGGCTTTGAGAGGAAAGAAAACCAGGTCAACAGCAGGACAAAGCAGGGGGACCATATTACTGGACAGCTCAGGGAAAATACTCCATCTTGTCCTCCCATTTTTTTTTCTTCTCAAGGTTTTAGTCTCAGGGCACATTAAGCAATACAGACTAATCCAATCAATACATGCTTAATCCCATCAATTGGACAGACAAGAAGTCTTCAGAGGACAGGGAAAGGCCAACACTCCTGCACCATAGACTGTAGAGAAAGTAACTATAAATCTCCATTACCAGCTAGGGGAAGATCTTTCATCAAAGATCATTAATTCAATCTGCTAAAACTAGCAGAACAGAAAAGGAAAAAATATGAGTAAACAACAGAAAAAGAGAAAAGAAATAACAATTGTCAAGTTCTTTCAAGGAAGTGAAAAGAGAGCAAATGAAATAGAAGAAGAGGAGGAAACTCCAGAAAATTGGATACAGGCTTTGGAAGATCTCAAAATTCAATTAACTCAAGAACCTCAGGAACTCAAAAAACAATCAAGATAGGCTGAAGACAATTTGAAAAAGGAAATACATGAAAACTAAACTAAAACAAAACAATACTAAAACAAAAAAATACAATCTTAAAAGCCAGAACTGACCACCTTGAAAATGAAGCAAAGAAGGCAAAAAATGATCTACAAAGAAAATCAGACCAGTAGAAGAAGGATTACCAAAAATCCAGGGATGAAATTCAGTCTTTAAAATATAGAACTCAACAACTAGAAGCAAATGACTTCACAAGGCAGCAAGAATATATAAAACAAAATTTAAAAAATGAAAATTTTGAGGAGAATATGAAACACCTCATTGGTTCAACTGAAGATCTGGAGAACAGAGATAGAAAAGATAATTTAAGAATTATTGATTTATTGGAAAATCATGACAAATGTAAGAGGGGAAATTAGATATATTTAAGGTATGGTCACCAGGAATCAATCAGATTATCTTGATTCCATATTTAAAATAGACCTAAGTCAGGATGGCTTTAACGGAAGTTTATTTACAATCAGGAAGGTTGAAGGTAGAGAGAGAGAAATTCTGGCCTGGACCAGAGGTCCAGGCAGATGAGGATTTAGAGGCCCCAGCAAAGGAGTACAGAGGTTAATTAAACAAGGCTTCTAGCCACAAGGCCTTTGACAATTAGAGAGGCAAGAGAAGCCTCCTTGAGGGTGGAGCCTCCTGAAACTCCAAGGGAGGTGAAGTGAAGTCAGCCTAACTTACCCACGTGACAATTCAGAGGGAAGCTGCCTGAGGTCTCAGCTGAGATCCTTCAGCTCCAAGTTCAAAGCACGAACTCTCCCACAGGAAGTTACCATCATATTTGAAGGACAGCATCTTCCGTCACTTCCTGTGTCCACCTCTAATTTCAAGCTGACAAATGGCAGCCTCAGTACTGTTTTGGACTGCCCAAAGGCAGTCCCTTGTTCTTGATTTGTTACTTATTGTCACGTGTCCATAACTAATCTCCCTCCCCACTCAGGGAGGTGGGATGACATTATCACTGATGGCTAGAGTCTAACTATGAATGAAGATGAGCTAATTCCATTTACACACAAAGGAAAAAGTTTAGACATCATTCTACAAGAAATTACCCAAGAAAACTGTCCTGACATTCTCGAATAAGAGGGAAAAATGGAAATTGAAGGAATTCACAGATCACCTCCTACATTTTATCCACAACTGACAACTTCTCAGAATATTATAGCCAAATTCAAAAACTACCAGACTAAGGAAAAAAATATTACAAACTGCTAAAAAGAAGTCATTCAGATATCAGGGAACCACAGTTAGGATAACACAGGATCTGGCTGTATCTACATTGAAGGACTGGAAGGCATGGAACATAATAGTCTGGAAAGCAAGAGAACTGGGTCTACAACCAAGAATCAACTACCCAGCAAAACTGACTATATTTTTTCAGGGGAAAGTAAGGTCATTCAATAAAATTGAGGACTTCCAAGCATTCATAAAGAAAAAACAGGACTTAGAGAGTTTGAAGCCCAAACACAGAACTCAAGAGAATCACCATAAGGTATTTAAGGGGGGAGAATCTTTTCTTTAAGGGACCCAATAAGTTCAATCAATTTGTATCCCTAGAAGAAAAGAAGATATTGGCAAATATTAAAAATTGTTATTATCAACAGGGTAACTAGAAGTTTACGTAGAGGGAACAGTGACAAACTCTATAGGAAGAAATGTCAAGATATATATGTATGTATGTATGTATATATGTATGTATGTATGTATAAATATATACAAAGCTAGAGAGGGAAAGAAGGTAATATTAAGAAAATTGGGAAAATAAACAAAATGGAGTTAATTTATATTCCATAAAGAAGTATGTGGGGCAAACAGGGAAGAATAAGAATACACTGGAAGGGTAAAAAGGTTGGAGAGAGGAAATATTTAATACTTAAGTGCATTGAAATCAACTTAAAGAGGAAAGAACAATCAGATCCATTGGGACAGAGAATTGATTCACGCCCTATAGAGAAGTAGAAGGGTAACAAAAGTACTGCTGGGGAGGGAAGCAACACTAGGGAGGGAGAAGGTGGGGGTGTAGCTTAAAAAATGCTAATAAAGAATAAGAGGGGAATAAGAAGGAAGAGGGGAGAAAAGGAAGTACAATAAGGGAGGGGATCAGGGGAACTGATTAAAAACAAAACACTGTTATAGAAGGAAATAGTGAAAGAAGAAATGGCAGAAGGAGAGAGAATCAAAATGTCTGGGAATACACAGTTGATAATTATAACTCTGAATGTGAATGGGATGAACTCACCCATAAAATGGAAGCAAATAGCAGAGTGGATTAGAAACCAAAATCCTACCATATGTTGTGTACAAGAAATGTACATGAGACAGGCAGATATACATAGAGTAAAAATGAAAGGAGGGAGCAAAATCTATTGGGCTTCAACTGAGAAAAAGAAATCAGGAGTTGCAAACATGATTTCTGACAGAGCCAAAGTAAAAATAGATCTGATTAAAAGAGATAGGGAAGGTAATTACATCCTGATAACGGATAGTATAAACAGTGAAGAAATATCAGTACTCAATATGTATGCACCAAATGGTATAGCATCCAAATTTCTAAAGGAGAAGTTTGCAGAGCTCAGGGACAAAATAGATAGCAAAACTATACTAGTGGATGACATCAACCTTCCCCTATCAGATCTAAATAAATCAACCCAAAAAATAAATAAGAAAGATATAAGAGAGGTGAATGTAATCCTAGAAAAATTAGAGTTAATAGATATATGGAGAAAAATAAATAGGAACAAAAAGGAATGCACCTTCTCTTCAGCAGCACATGGAACATTCACAAAGATTGACCATGTACTAGGGCATAGAAACATGGCAAACAAATGCAAAAAAGCAGAAATAATGAATGCAAACTTATCAGATCATAATGAAATAAAAATAGCTATTAGTAAGAATACATGGAGAGGCAAACCAAAAACTAATTGGAAATTAAATAATATGATTCCCCAAAATAAGTTAAAGAACAAATCATAGAAACAATTAATAATTTCATTGAAGAGAATGACAACAATGAGACTTCTTACCAAAACCTATAGGATGCATCCAAAGCAGTTCTAAGGGGAAAATTTATATCACTGAGTGCATATATTAACAAATTAGGGAGGGCAGAGATTAATAAATTGGGCATGCAACTTAAAAACTAGAAAGAGAACAAATTAAAAATTTCCAGATGAATATTGAATTACAAATAATAAAATCAAGGGAGACATTAATAAAATCGAAAGTAAAAGAACTATTGAATTAATAAATAAGACTAGAAGCTGGTATTTGGGGAAATCAGATAAAATAGACAAAGTACTGAAAATCTAATAAAAAAAGGAAAGAAGAAAACCAAATTAACAGTATCAAAGATGAACAGGGAGACCTGATCTCTAATGATGAGGAAATTAAGGCAACCATTAAAAACTATTTTGCCCAATTATATGGCAATAAATATAGCAATCTAGGTGATATGGATGAATATATACAAAAATATAAATTGCTTAGATTAATAGCAGAAGAAATTAAATACTTAAATAATCCCATATCAGAAAAAGAAATTGAACTAGCCATCAAAGAAATCCCTAAGAAAAAATCCCCAGGACCAGATGGATTCACAAGTGAATTCTATCAAACATTCAAAGAACAACTAACCCCAACACTATAGAAATTATTTGACATAATAAGCAAAGGAGTCCTACCAAATTCCTTTTATGACACAAATATGGTACTGATTCCAAAGCCAGGCAGACTAAAAACAGAGAAAGAAAACTACAGACCAATCTCCCTATTGAACATAGATGCAAAAATATTAAATAGAATACTAGCAAAAACACTCCAGGAATTGATCATGAAAGTTATCCATCATGATCAGATGGGATTTATACCAGGAATGCAAGGATGGTTCAACATTAGGAAAACCATCCACATAATTGACTATATCGACAAGCTAACAAACAAAAATCACATGATTATCTCAATAGATGTTGGAAAAGTCTTTGACAAAATACAACACCCATTCCTATTAAAAACACTAGAAAGGATAGGAATAGAAGGTCCTTTCCTAAAAATAATAAACATATCTAAAATGATCAACAAACATTATATACAATGGGGATAAATTAGAAGCCTCTCCAATAAGATCGGGCGTGAAACAAGGAGACTTAGCTATCTTTGTGGATGATATGATGGTCTACTTAATAAGTCCTAGAGAATCAACTAAGAAGCTTGTAGAAATAATCAGCAACTTTAGCAAAGTTGCAAGATACAAAATAAATGCACATAAATCACCAGCATTTCTACATATTTCCAACACATCACAGCAGCAAGAGGTAGAAAGATAAACACCATTTAAAATCACCCTAGACAATATAAAATACTTAGGAATCTATCTACCAAAACAAACACAGGGATTATACAAATACAACTACAAAACACTTTCCAAACAATTAAAACTAGATCTAAACAATTGGAAAAACATTGATTGCTCATGGGTAGGACGAGCTAATATAATAAAATGACTGTTCTACCCAAATTAATTTACTTATTTAGTGCCAGACCTATCAAACTACCAAGAAACTTTTTTTACAGAATTAGAAAAAACTATAACAAATTTCATTTGGAAGAACAAAAGATCAAGAATATCAAGAGAAATAATGAAAAAAAGGGGGAAGGAAGGTGGCCTAGCAGTACTAGATATTAAACTATACTATAAAGCTGTGGTCATTAAAACAATATGGTACTGGCTAAGAGACAGAAGGGGGGATAAGTGGAATAGACTTGGGATAAGTGATATCAGCAAGATAGTCTAAGATAAATCCAAAGAGCCCAACTTTTGGGACAAAAATCCACTATTTCACAAAAACTGCTGAGAAAATTGGAAAACAATATGGGAGATATTAGGTTTAGATCAACATCTCACACCCTACACCAAGATAAATTCAGAATGGGTGAATGACTTGAATATAAAGAAGGAAACTATAAGTAAATTAGGACAACACAGAATAGTATACTTGTCAGATCTCCAGGAAAGGAAAGGTTTTAAAACCAAGCAAGAGTTAGAAAAAATTATAAAATGTAAAATAAATAAATTGGATTACATTAAATTAAAAGGTTTTGTACAAACAAAAACAATGCAACCAAAATCAGAAGGGAAACAACTGGGGAAAAAATCTTTATAACAGAAAATTATTTTGATTTGCATTTATCTAATTATTAGAGATTTAGAACACTTTCTCCTCTACTTATTTGATAGTTTTGATTTCTTTAACTGAAAAAATTCATGTCCCTTGCCCATTTATCAATTGGGGAATGGCTTGATTTTTTGTACAGGAGAAAGTGTTCTAAATCTCTAATAATTAGATAAATGCAAATCAAAACAACTCTGAGGTACCACCTGACACCTAGCAGATTGACTAAAATGACAGCAGGGGAGAGTAATGAATGTTGGAGGGGATGTGGTAAAATTAGGATATTAATGCATTGCTGGTGGAGTTGTGAACTGATCCAATCATTCTGGATGGCAATTTGGAACTATGCCCAAAAAGCGCTAAAAGATTACCTGCCCTTTTATCCAGTCATACCACTGCTGTGTTTGTACCCCAAAGAGATCATAGGGAAAGAGACTTGTACAAAAATATTTATAGCTGCGCTCTTTGTGGTGGAAAAAAACTGGAAAATAAGGATATACCCCTCAATTGGAGAATGGCTGAACAAATTGTGGTATCTGTTGGTGATGAAATACTATTGTGCTCAAAGGAATAATAAACTGGAGGAAGTCCATGTGAACTGGAAAGACTTCCAGGAATTGATACAGAATGAAAGGAGCAGAACCAAGAGAACATTGTACACAGAGACTGATACACTGTGGGAAAATCAAATGTAATGGACTTCTGTACTAGCAGCAATGCAATGACCCAGGACACTTCTGAAGGATTTATGGAAAAGAACGCTATCCACATTCAGAGGAAGAACTACAGGAGTGGAAACACAGAAGAAAAACAACTGATTGAACACATGGGTTGATGCAGACATGATTTGGGATGTAGACTCTAAATGACCACCCTAGTACAACTATCAATAATATGGAAATGGGTCTTGATCAATGACACATGAAGAAACCATTGGAAATGCACATTGGCTATGGGGGGGAGGTATTTTGTGGGGGAGAGTAAGAACATGAATCATGTAACTATGGAAAAAATTTTCTAAAAAAATGAAATTAGATTTGAATTAAAAAAAAGAATTGGAAATGCATTTCTAAAAAAGCGGGGAGCAGAAGCCCCATATGACCCTTGTAAGCAGAATGAGACCACTCTCACCAGCTCAATTTGGACCTTTGGTGGATTGTCCTCTGGAGAGGATTGGCATTTATAGCAGTACATGGTGTGTCTGCAACCATGATACCAATAATGGCTCTGCTCCAGAAGCTTGCTTGGATTTTGCATTATCTTATATTGTCTTCACAAAAACCCTTTGAACTCAACAGGAGTTCCTCCCCGTTTTACAAATCATGAAAATAGAGTTCCATAAATGGCCATGGTTCCATATCTAGTCTGTATCAAAATAAGGACAGGGAACTCAAAGTCAAAAGGCAGTGTTTGAGTTCTGGAGTCCCCCCTGGCATCCCACCTTTCAGGTCCTTCCAACCTCTTTTTGTGTGTTGTGTCTCCCCTCCATTTTCCACTGGAAATTCCTTGAGGACAGAGACTATCTTTCATTTTATCAACTGGATCCCAAGTGCTTATTGAATGCCTGAGAAGCAGTAGATGCTTAACAAATGTTGACTGAATTGAATTAGATCATCCTAATTGTGTCTCCTACAAAACAGCTAACAAATGCTCCTCCAGGCTTTCCTTGAAGTCTTCTTTCCTCTCCTGGCTGCACTCCTAACTTTCTCTACCAGGCATGCCACAGAAAAGTTCATCCTAGAAATCCACTTCTCTCCTGGACTCTCCAGGGTCCAAGTCCTCTCACTCCCAGCAACTTCTTCTTCTGGTTGGCTGGTTCCTCCCAGAATATCGATTTTAAGGAAGATTTCCAAGCCAATAATGTCTTTAGTCCTCTCCAAGCTGCTACACTCCTGATTCTTGGAGTTTTCTCTATCATACCTCACCCCCATCTTCTCTCCCTGCCATCCCTACATCTCTTTTTCTGTTCCCTTTTATAGATTGGGTTTCACCATTAAAATTTAAGCTTCTTTAGGCAAGGGACTTTTTTAAAGTTTGTACTTGTATTCCCAGTGATTAGCACAGTGTTTGTTAACTTGAATCCCTCCATAAAGGAGAACTCCACATTTCTCTAGGCAGCCCATTAAGCCTTTGGACAGCTTTCATTAAACTTACAGACCACTCAAGTCCACATGGAGTCAACCTGTATTCCATAGATTTACACAGCAGGGATGTCATCATTCCCCCCTCCACACACTTCCCTTTTGTGCTTGTGGAATAATGAAGTTAGACCACACTAGACTTCCAGAAAAGCTATTTTCTGCATCTACAATCATTTTCTCAGCCTACAAATAACTCATTTTGGACTGGGATTCTTCTGCAAAGCAGTTCACTTAACATGCTCCAGCGGGGGAGCGGGGGTGGAAAGATAGAGAGCAGAGAGAAGGAGGAAGAGAAAGAGAAATCTAGAGACAGGGAAAGAGAGGGAGAGAACAGAGACAAAATACAGAGACAGAGACTGAGGGGGGAAGAGAGAAGGGGAGAGAGAGGAGAGGCAGAGAATAGAGACAGACAGGGAAAGAGAGAGGAGAGAGGAAAAAGACAGAAAGAGGAGAGAGAGAGAGAGAGAGAGAGAGAGAGAGAGAGAGAGAGAGAGAGAGAGAGAGAGAGAGAGAGAGAGAGATCCAAGACTCAGTGCTTAAGAAATCTTAAAGCCTCAGGTTCTCAGATATGTTCTTTCTTCTACAGATGAAATTAAAATCTCTAGGGGACAAAGAAGGGCCATCCCCACCCTCCCTCCAAAATAATCATTTTTCTGTCAATCTTGACAGATGGAGCAATGGGAAGAAATTTTTCCCCTTCAATGTTCCAAAGAATTTGCTCTTTGAGAAGCTTCTCCATAAGCATTCCTACCTTTTTTCTCAAACATCCTGAAACCTAGCCATAAATGGTCAGTCATCTATTCAGGATCAGCATAGTGATAAGATCAAGACTGAGACTAAAGAAGATTTGGAGAGGCAGCAGGGCATAGTAGGAGTGCTAGTATGGAGTCAGGAGTCCTGAGTTCCAGTTCCATCTCTAAAACTTACTGTATAACCATATATAAATAAGTGTCTTAAATTATCCGAGTTTCCATTTCCTCATCTGTAGAACTCAAGGTTCTCAGATTTGGGCTCCCTATGTTATAAGGTAGTTAGGAAGAAAATATTTTGTTAACTGAAAAGCTCTTGATCAGTATGCATCCTGGCCACTTACCACATGTGTGATAATGGACCATTTACTTAAACTTTGTGAGCCTCGGTGTAGTAATAATGCTCATCTCTGTATAGTAATAGTACCCATTTCAAAGAGCTATTGGAATGAGCACATGAAAGAAGTGAAAACTTAACCCAGGTACCCAGTTCAGCACATTTAATTTAATTTTTTTTGGACTTATTAGTTCATTGATAGTCTTTATTTTACTCATAGAGCTTTAAGGCTTGCAAAGTATTTTGAATAAATCATCTCATTTGAACAATCATCAGCAATGTTCAGTGAAATACTAAATTACTCATCCAGATGGGAGGACATTTTATCAGACGTAGGTTAATAACTCATAGGATAAACAGTCTTTGATATCTCAATGCAAAGATCTAGGAGTTCTTTGGGGTCTGTGGAAGATGAGTCATAGTTATTGGCTCTTATTATGAAGGGCAGGCATATAGAGATTCCACCATTCTGTGTCTGGATCATGATTTCCTAAATTCCTTCTGAATCTGAAAAAATGAAAAGAATGGCAGCAAGACATCTTATGATTAGAGGAGAGAGGGACAGTTTTGCCTTGTTTGCATATGTAGCTATTTCATTGAATTATGAATTAGGGGGTGGAACCCCTGAAGCTGAGACGTTTCTGCTCAGGCTTTTATGAAGCACTATCCTCTCTTTCAGGTGCTGTCCTAGGTGCTGAGATACTACATCTGTTGGATTTTACAGCCATCCAGACCCTCCACCCCTCTTCCCCTGAGCTCTTGGCTCAGCATTTTCTTTGGCTGTTCCCAATTCCTGAAATGCTCTCCTCCTCATCTCCATCCCCTGGCTTCCCTGGCTTCCTTCAAGTCCCAACTAAAATCCCACCTTTTACAGGAAGTCTTTCCCAATCCTTCTAATTTTAGTGCCTTTCCTCAGTTCATTGTTTCCTAATCATTCTGTATATAGTTTGTGCATATTTGTTTGCATGTTGTCTTCCCCATTAGATTGTGACCTTGTCAAGGGCAGAGACTATCTTTTGGCTCCTTTTGCCTCCTCAGCGTTTAGCACAATGCCTGGCACATAGTAGACACTTAATGAATGTTTATCAATTGATCATTAGGAGGGCACATTAAAAATA